>NW_006399984.1:4574031-4580300 GCF_000299155.1 Elephantulus edwardii | reverse complement strand
GCAGGATAGAGCAGGGTTTAGGGCTGTTGTGCATAGGGTCGCTATGAGTCGGAAACGACTCGACGGCACATAACAACAACAACAACAACAACAATGAAAGTTTATAGACAACTTGGATTTCCATACATTCATTGTTGCACATTTTCCTCCCTGCTCACCCCTCCCTCCCCCAGTTTGCTTTTCTCTTGGAAAAGAAAAAAAAATTTTCATTGTTATACAATCTGCTCCCCAGTCCACTTTACTATGCAGCTTCTCTGGGCTCTTGTAATACAAACAATACCTAATCATATATCCCTTTTTAAAAACAGTTCTCTCCCTCATCTATTTCAATGCAGCGTACATTATTTAATCACCTCTTTTCTTAGTTTTCCCCCAAACACGATGTTAGTCCTGTTTTATAACAGCCACAAGCTCTTCTAAGTAACTCTTGAACTTCTCAAAATTCCCTATCTATGTACTGTTCCAGCCGTTTTTGAATTATCTTCAGCAGTATTTTGCTTACATATGATATCACTGATATTGTTTCATAATTTCCACATTCAGTTGGATCACTATTCTTGGGAATGGGAACAAATATGGACCTCTCCCAACAAATGAAGACCTTTTCCAGGACAGACGTCCTCCAAATTTCCTGGCATAGACTGGTCTAGTGCATCTAAGGCTGCATCTGTTAATTCAGACAAGTCAATTGGTATCCCATCGATTCCTGGGCCCTTATTTTTTGCCAATACCTTTGATGCAGCTTCCACTTCCTCCTTCATTACCATTGGTTCCTGTTCATATGGTACTTCTGGAAATTTTTTAAAGGTCAATTAATTCTTTCTGGGACAGTGACTCTGGGTTTTCCCTTCATATTATTAGCGTCATAAAATGTGGGGTTTACAACACTTCATGTAATTATTTAATATTGAGAATCATGACCTATCCAAGTTGACACATATTTTCAGAGCACCCAATACAATCCATGTCACTACCTATATGAGAACATATTTAGAGCTCTCACTGAAAGACATTATTAGGTGCCATCACGTTGGAACCAATTCTAATTGATCCCTTACATAACAGATGAAACAATTGCCTGATCCTGGAGGAACGTCATAATCTATGCTGTAATTTTAACTCTTTGTTGTAACCATTATCTCAATCCATGTCATTCCTTGGACCCAATCCAAGGGTCTTCCTTTGTCACTGATCCTCTCTGCTTTAGTAAGAACATATTTCTTCAAGATCTTCACCCTGAAGCCCACAGCGTCCCTTTTCAGCAGGAAGTAGCTAAGAGAATATGCCATCCCCTTTTCCTTATGACTCAGGGTGAAGTCTCTCTCAGGGAGGAGTGATAGGGAATGGCAAAGGACACACTGACAAAGAAGATTAATCAGAACTGGCTTTGACAAGCACTGTGGCATTTGGACAAGAACAAACTGGGGGAGGGTAGAGAGAATAGTGCAATAATGAATGAATGGAAACCCAAAATCTCTGTAAATGTTTATGAAAATTAATAAAATATAATTATGGAAAAAAAAATAACATCTTTCTTCAGGAGCTGACATCTCCTAGTATGCCCAAAGAATGTGAGATAAAGGGTCACCATCCTTACTTCTAAAGACGATTTTAGCAGTACTTCTTTCAAGATAGAGTCACTTTTTCTTTTCTTCACCAACAGCACAATTAAAAGGCATAATTTTTTTCTCTGGTTTTCTTTATTAATTTCTAAACTTCCATTTGTATATAAGACAATTGAAAATTGCATGACTTGACCACTCCTCCAAATTTCTTTCAAAGAGGGAGGTCAGTCCCTTTGGGATGTAACTTTCTAATAAATTTAGCTTTACTTTCAACATTACAAAAGAAATAAGATGAGTTGGAGCACCTGTACTTCAGACTGTCCAATTAATGTCCTTGTACTTTAAAAGATCTTTTGAAGCAGATTTTCCCCACATAGCATGCCACTTGATTTCTTGGCTTTCTTTCATTGATTGTGGATCCAAGTAAAATTATGCAAGTTCAAACTGAAGCTGAGGAAAATGAAACTGAATCCATGGGAACCAGAATATGACTTTGAGTCTATCCCACCTGAATTTCAGAACCATCTCAGGAACAGGTGTGAGGCCTTGAACACTAATGAGCGAAGACCAGATGAGTTATGGAAGGATATCAAGGGTATCATCCAGGAAGAATGCAAACATGTATTACAAAGGCAGAGGAGGAAGAAAAGATCAAAATGCATGTCAGAAGAAATTCTGAATATTGCACTGGAGCTCAGAGAAGCCAAAGCAGAAGGAAGAATCCAAGATACTAAAGAGCTGAACAGAACATTTCAAAAGGCAGTGCAGGATGACAAAGTAAAATATTACAATGAAATGTGCAAGGAGCTGTAGTCAGAAAATCAAAAGGGCCTAACTCACTCAGAGTTTCTTAAGCTCAAGGAACTGAAGAACAAATTCAAACCTCTAGTTTCTCTAATCAAGATTGCTTTAGGAAGAATGTTAATTGATCCAGGAAGTATTAAAAGAAAATGGGAGGAATATTCTGAGTCACCGTATTGAAAGGAATTAATTGGCAGACACAGAAGAATTTCATGAAACAACATATGAGCAAGAGCCTATGTTGATGAAGGAAGAAGTTCAGGCTGCTTTGAAGGAAATAGCAAAAAATACGCCCCTGGGAATAGATGGTATACCAATTGGCATATTTCAGCTAACAGGTGCTGCCCTGAACATGTTCACCAATTTGTGCTAAGAAATCTGAAGAACAACCACTTGGCCAAGTGACTGGAAGAGATCTATCTATGTTTGTTCCCATTTAAAAAAAAGGGTGACCCAACAGAGTGTGGAAACTACAGAATAATATCATTGATCTCACATGCAAGCAAGATTTTGCTGAAGATTGTCCCAAAATGACTGAAACAGCACCTCAGCAGAGAACTGTCAGAAGTCCAGGCTGGGTTTAGAAGGGGTCGTGGTACTAGGGATATTGTAGCTAACGTCAGATGGATCTTAGCTGAAAGCAGGGAATACCAGAGGAACACCTATCTATGTTTCCTTGATTATGTGTGAATCATAGCAAACTGTGGCTGACTCTGAGAAGAATAGGAATCTCCGAACACTTGATTGTGCTAATGAGACGCCTATACTTGGACCAAGAGGCAGTCGTCAGAACAGAGCAAGGAAACACTGCATGGTTCAACATTGTGAAGAGCGTATGCCAGGGATGTGTCCTGTCTTGATACCTTTTCAACCTGTATGCGGAACAGATTATTCAGGAGGCTGGGCTCTATGAGGAGAAATGTGGGGTCAGGATTGGTGGGAGGTCAATCAACAATCTGCATTATGCAGAAGATATGACCCTGCTTGCTGAAACTGAGAAGGACCTGAAGTGCTTGCTGCAGAGGGTCAAGGACTGTAGCCTTCGATATGGACTGAGGCTCAATGTCAAGAAGACAAAGATTCTCACCACTGGACCAGCTGGCAGCGTCAGGATGGATGGAGAAGAGATTGATATTGTTCACAGTTTTGGTCTGCTTGGCTCCACAGTCAACATTCTTGGCACCAGAAGCCAGGAAATTAAAAGATGTATTGCAATGGGAAAGCTGCTGTTAGAGACCTTACCAAAGTACTGAAGAGCAATGGTGTCACTCTGGAGATTATGGTGTGTCTGATACAGGCCATGGTCTTTGCAATCACTTGTTATGCATTGGAGAGTTGGACAATGACTAGGGAGGACAGAAGGAGAATTGACGCCTTTGAGCTGTGATGCTGAAGAAGAGTATTGAATATACAATGGTCTGCCAAAAAAATAAACAGATTCATTCTGGAGAGGGTTAAACCAGGCTGCTCCTTGGAGGCAAGGATTCTGGGGCTTTGTCTGACATACTTTGGACATGTAAGGAGGGACCAGTCCTTGGAGAGGGATATCATGCTTGGGAGGCTGGAGGGACGGCACGGGAGGGGAAGGCCCTCTATGAGGTGGATTGATTCAATGACTGGGGTAATCAGGATGGGTGTGTCGGAGACAGTGTGATTGGCACAGGACAGAGCACAATTTAGGGCTGTTGTACATAGGGTCGCTATGAGTCGCAAGCAATCCGATGGCACGTAATAACAACATCAACATTTCAAATTTTCATCCCTTTGCTAATGCTGCAGTTAACATGAGTGTGCATATATCAATTTGTTTTGCACCTCTTAATACATTGATATATGTAATTCCACCTAATAGTGGGATTGCTGCATCAAATGTATTTCTATTCCTAATTTTCTAAGGAAGGAGCCAACTGCTCTCCATAGTGGTTGTGAAATTTTAAATTCCATCAACTAGGAGTGTATGGACATTCCACTCTCTCCACATCCTCACTTCATTTATTGTTTTATTGAAATTGTCTTTTTCTGGAGTAATTATATATCTCACCATTGTTTTTATTTATATCACTGTAATATCTCTGAATTTTCAAAGGCCTGTTATTTCCACAATAGGTGGTCAATTCTGCTTAGAAATAGGTGGACAATTATGTCTGTCTTGGTCTCCACGCTCTAAAGAAACCAGTCCATCATGGATGACCCTGCTGATGTTTGGAATACCAATGGCATAATTTCCAGCATCACTGCAGCACAGCAAACGTACAGACAAGTGCTGTACTCATAAGAACAAACTCTAAACAAGCAAAATTATACATATGCAAACTATAAAATAAGCAGCAACACTCAAGTCAACCCCCCTCCCCCCATTCAGCAGACTGATAGGTAAGTCCTGTACCCATAAGAGCAAACTATAAAACAAGCAAGCACACAAATCTCACAAAATAAACATGTAGGATATGGAAAGGGAATGTCCAGAATTGAGGCACCGAGGCTGGGCAGAGCTTCTATTAGCCTCAGAGGAGCCTAGGTTAGTCTGCCTGGCTAAAGATAATGTCTTCATCAGTCTAGGGTATGAGTACCTCCTAATGAGAGAAGGAACTCCCTCTAATATGGCAGGACAGAAGGGGCACAGCTGTAAACAGCACAGTGCAGCCATCTTGAACAGCTTTCCATGTGACTTGAGGACCAGGGAGCTTAGAACATGCAACAGCAGAAGCAGTAACCATAGCAGTTCAGGTCCTACCCATATGGTCCTGTTTCTGAAGCTAGAAGCTCCTAGATTTTCCTCAGAGATGAGTAAACTGTTGTGGTTACGGGCCCTGTATTCACCTGGCTTGAGGCAAGTAATCATTGCAATATTATGAACAACAGACCTCACCTTCTCCTATCCTGTGCCATCCTCGTGATCTCTGACACACTTCAACCCATTTCTGCAGCCACTGTGTGAATCCATCTTGTTGAAAGTCTTCCTCTAATTCACTGACTCTCCAACTTTCCAAGAATGATGTTCCTCTCAAAGGAATACCTTCTCCTAGCAATATGTCCAAAGTATGTAAGATGAAGCTTTATGATCTTTGTCTCCAAGGGGCATTCCGGCTGCACCTTGGATAGTCCATGGGATATTCAGTACTTTTCTTTAACACCACAACTAAAAAAAATCAATTCTTCTTCTATCATGCTTATTCATTATTCAGCTTTCAGATGGATAGCAAGTGGCTGAAAATACCATGGCCTGATTTAGGTGCACTTAGTCCTCAAATTGACAGCATTGCTTTTCAGTAATCTGGAGAGGTCCTTGACAGCTGACTTGTCCATTACAATATGTCTCCTGATCTCCTGACTGCTGGTGCCAAGAGTGTTGACTGTGGATCCAACTAAGATAAAATTGTTGGTAACGTCAATCTTTTCTCCATCTATCATAATATTGCTAAGGATGAAGATTTTTGTGGTCTTAATGTTGAGATTTAATCCATATTGAAGGCTGTAGTCTTTGATCTTCTGCAAAAAGTGTTTCAAGTTCTCCTCACCTTTGTCAAGCATGTTTGTGTCATCTGCATAACACAAGTTGTTTGATGATTCTTTACAGAGTTCAGTTTCTTGAATGATTTGCCCAGAGTATAGATTAAATAGGTAAGGAGAAAAATTACAATGCTGATAAAACTTTTCTGATTTTAAACCATGCAATGTGCTTTGAAGGAAATGGCAAAAAATAAGGCTCCAGGAATAGATGGTATACCAATTGACATATTTCAGTTAACAGATGCTGCACTGGATGTGCTCACCAAGTTGTGCCAAGAAATATGGAGAACAACCACTTGCCCAACTGACTGGAAGAGATCGATATTTGTTCCTATCCCAAAGAAAGGTGACCCAACAGAATGTGGAAACTACAGAACAATCTCACTGATTTCA
>NW_006399984.1:4570606-4572791 GCF_000299155.1 Elephantulus edwardii | reverse complement strand
TGTTTTACATAGGGTCGCTATGAGTCGCAGGCGACTCGATGGAACATAACAACAACAACAATGTTCCCTTGCTCTGTTTGAGCAACAACCTCTTGATCTAGGTAGAACACAATTATACCTATAGAACAACCTCTTGATCTCTGTATGAGCACAATTAAGTGCTCTGAGATTGCCATTCTTCTCAATGTTAGTCATAATTTGTTGTGATCCACATGGTCAAATATCTTTGCATAGTCAATAAAACACAAATAGACATTCTTAGTGTATTCTCTGCTTTAAGCCAGGATTCATCTGACATTAGCAAAGATACATTCCTGATGCCTCAACCTTTTCTAAACCCAGCATGAACTTCTGGCAATTTTCTCTCCATATACTGTTATAGCCATTTATGGATAATCTTCAGCCATATTTTGCTTGCATGTGATATTAATGATTTTTTATAATTTCCACATTCTATTGGATCACCTTTTGGGGGAATAAGGACAAATATACATCTTTTCCAAGTCAGTTAGACAAGTAACTGTCCTCCAAATTCTGTAGCATAAAATGGTGTGTGCATCTGGGGCTGCCTCTGTTAGTTGAAACATGTCAATTGGTACCACATTGATTCTTGGGCTTTATTCTTTGTCAATTCCTTCAGTGCAGATTGAACTTCTTCCTTCATTACCATTGACATTTATTCATATGGTAGCTCCTGAAATTATTCAATGTCAACTAACTCTTTCTGATACAGTGATTCTGTGTATTCCTTCCATCTTATTTTGATGCTTCCTGGATCATTCAAGATTTCCCCATAGCATCTCTCAGTATTGCAACTTATGGGTTAAATTTGTTTTTCATTCTTTCGAACTTGAGAAATGCTGAGTGAGTTCTTTCCTTTTTATTTTACAGCTCCAGTTGGGTTTGTTTTGTTTTGGTTTTGTTTGTTTGTTTGTTTATTTTACATTCTGAGCCCTCAAGTATGGAAACACAAAGAAGAAGAAACAGTTGTAAGCAGACACTAGTGATTGGAACATGGAATATAAGAACATGAATGTAGGAAAACTGAACATTGGTAAGAAAGAAATAGACTGCATAAATATTGACGTACTATGTATTGGAGAAATGAGATGGACTGGCATAGGACATTTTTAGTCAGATGATCATGTGATCTACTATGCTAGAGATGAAATGGTAAGGAAAAATGGGGTCTTTTTTATAGCTAAAAAAGTAATTTCTGGATCCATCTTGAAAACAATATTGTGAGTGACAGGATAATATCCATAGGCATACAAGGAAGTCCAGTGAATACCACAGTCATTCATATATATGCATCAACAACTAGAGCAAAGAGGAGGAAATAGATTTCTACCAACTTTTGCAGTCAGAGATTGATCAAACAAGCAATCAAGATGCATTAATAATAACAGATGTCTGGAATGAAAAAGTTAAGAACAGAGAAGGATTAGTAGTTGGAAAACATGGACTTGGAGACAGAAATGAAGCTGGAGAAAGAATAATAGAATTTTGCACAATCAACAATTTATTCATTGCAAACTTTTTGTAAGAAACATAAATGCAGGTCATATATATGGATTTCACCTGATGATATGGATAAGATTAAGTTCGATTACACCTGTGGAAAGACTGAAAGGAGAAGCTCAATAATAGCTACGAAAACTAGGCCAGGTGCTGATTGTGGAACAGACCACAAACTATTCACGTGCAAGTTCAAGCTGAAGCTAAGAAAATTAAATAAAATCTATGGAACCAAAATTTGAACTTGAGTCTTTCCCATTTGAATTCCACAACCATCTCAGGAACAGTTTAAGACCTTGAACACCAATGAGTGAAGACCAGATGAGTGTGGGAGGATATCAAGAACATCATCCAGGAAGAATGCAGGAGTCCATACAAAAGACAGAGGAGGAAGAAAGGACCAAGTTGGATGTCAGAAAGGACTCTGAATATTATACTAGAGTGCCACGAAGCCAAAGCAAAGGGAAGAAATCAAGATATTAAAGAGCTGAGAGCGCCGCAGCGCAAGAGCAAGGCCCCCAGACGGGAGAACGACGCCGCCAGACGGGAGAACGCCACCACCAGACAGGGTTCCACCGCGAGAGGGACCTAGAAGAGACCCGGGAAGAACAACAGCCAGCCACCTACCATGGAACTCCAGAGGAGCGAAGACTGTGAGACCCCAGAG
>NW_006399984.1:4559843-4564421 GCF_000299155.1 Elephantulus edwardii | reverse complement strand
TGAAGGAATGACAACCCAAAATCCCTGTAAATGTTCATTAAAACTAATAAAATTTAATAATAAAAATAAAAAAGAGGGGGAAAAAAGAAAGACTAAAAAGAAAAGGGGGGGAATATGGTAACCAGAAAAAAGCAAAAGTTGCAATATTAATCTCTGGTAAAATAAATTTCAATGCAAAAACCATCACAACGGACAATAAACATCACTACATAATGCTTAAAGGGTCAATAGAACACGAGGACAAAACAATAATGAATATCTATGCAAAGATTGAAAGACCTGGAAATTATAGAAAACAAACATTAACAGAAATGAAAAAGGAAATAGACAATAACACTATATAGTACTTGGAGACTTCAATATACCACTTTTAAAAAAAATAGAACTACCAGAAATAAACTCAATAAAGATCCTGAAGATTAAACAACACAATAAACCAATTCAACATCATAGATATTTATAGGCTAATGCATCCCCCCCAAAAAAAACCTTCTCCAATGTGCATGGAACATGCTCCAGGATAGATCACATTTTAGGTCACAAGGGAAACATCAATAAATTAAAAAAAACACATAGAAATAATACAAAGCATTGTCTCAGACCACAATGCAACAAAATTAGAAATTAATAACAAGAGGATAAAGGATAACAAAAACATACATTTGGGAGGTGAATAACACTTCGTTTGAACACATGTGTGGGTGAAACGAAACAGTTTCTTGAAACAAATGACAATGAAAACACTATTTACCAAAACCTCTGGGAAACAGCCAAAGCAGTAATAAGAGGTCCATCAATAGCAATAAGTAAACATATCAAAAGGCAGGAAAAAACGTGACCGTTGATTTTTTTAACCCAGCATCTCTAACAAATTGAAAAAGAACACAAAGAAAAGAACACCCTCTAAAAAAACTGAATTATGGAAATTAGAGCAGAAATAAATGAAACCGTAAACAGAAAAACAATTGAAACTATCAACAAAATTAGGAGTTGTTTCTTTGAAAACATCGATGAAATTGACAAACCACTAGGAAAACTGAAGAAGGAAAAGACACAAATAATCCTAATGAGAGATGAAATGGGCAATGTCACAGGAGAACCAATTAAAATTAAAAGGCTAACATTGGAATTTTATGAAAACATACTCAAAAAAGTAATGAAAATATAGAGGGAATGGACAAATACTTAGCAATTCATCACATTAACAAAGCAAAGAACAAGAACCACATGATCCTATCAATTGATGCAGAAAAAGCTTTTGACAAAAGCCAACACCCTTTCCTAATTAAAATGCTCGATAATGAGGGAATTTCTTTAACATAGTAAAAGTATATACACAAATTTGAGAGCCAACATTGTGCTCAATGGAGAGAGGTTAAAGGCATTCCCCATGAGAATAGGAACTAGGCAAGGATGCCTACTATCACCTCTTCTATTCAATATTGTATTGGAAGTCTTAGCGATAGCAGTAAGAAAAGTGAATGAAATAAGAGGCATCCAAATTGGCAAAGAGAATGTAAAATTATCTCTCTATGCAGATGATATGATAATATACTTAGAAAACCCTAAATACTCAACAAGAAAACTACTGGACACAGTTGACCAATTCAGCAAAGTGGCAAGATACAAGATCAACATACAAATATCAGTTGAATTTCTCTACAGTGACAAAGAGAATCCAGAACTGGAGCTAAGGAAAACAAGAATTCATAATAGCTAATCACAAGATTAAATACTTGGGAGTAAATCTAACCAGAAGCACAGAGGATCTATTCAAAGAAAATTGCAAAACATTACTAAAAGAAACAAAAAGAGACCTGGAGAAACGGAAGAATATACCTCGCTCATGGATAGGAAGACTCATAATGTGAAAATGAGAATACTACCAAAGGCAATTTACACGCTCAATTCAATCCCAATACAAATACCAATTCCTTTCTTCAACAAAATGGAAAAGGCAATCTCCAATTTCATTTGGAATGAAAAGAGGCCCCAAATATTTCAAAGCACTCCTTAAAAACAGAAAAAAGTTAGGAGGCATCTCACTCCCTGATTTTAAATCCTACTACACTGCCATGGTGGTCAAGACAGCATAGTACTGGTACAATGACAGACACATGGATCAATGGAATAGTTCTGAGAATCCAGAAATCAGCCTATCTACCTATGATCAAATGATTTTTGACAAGGAGATGAAATCAGTTAAGTGGAGAAATGACAGCCCTTTTAACAAATGGTGCTGGCAAAATTGGAAAAGTATCTGCAAAAGACTCAAGCAGGATCCACACCTCACTCCATACACCAAAACCAACTCAAAGTCCATCAAGGACCTAGGACTGAAATCAAGGACTATAACCTTCATTAACAAAAGCTTGGAAGAACTCTAGAAGTCCTAATCCACAAAATGAGCAGTCTTCAAAGCATCCTGGAAAATCTACAACCAGGAGAGGACAAAATAGATGAATGGGACCTTCTAAGAACCAAATCCCTATGCACATCCCAAAACTTCTCCAATAGGGTAAAAAAGGAAGACAGAGACTGGGGAAAACTATTTTGTAATGTTATGTTAGACAAGGGACTTATATGTAGAATTTATAAAATACCCCAGCACTACCACAAGATAAAGATAAATAACCCAGTTGAAAAATGGGCGCAGGATATGAACAGACACTTCACCAAAGAAGACATTCAGATGGCCAACAAACACATGAAGAAGTGTTCATAATATCTAGCTCTAAGAGAGATGCAAATCAAAACAACTATGAGATATCATCTCACTCCAGTAAGAATAGCAAAATTCAACAGAGCAACAAACAACAAATACTGGTGATGTTGTGGAAAAATTGGAACCCTTATTCACTGTTGGTGGGAGTGTAAAATGGTACAACCACTATGGAAGGCTGTATGGCGCTTTCTCAAAAAGTTGGTAATAGAAATATAATTTGACTCAGCAGGTCCACTATTAGAAATATTCCCCCCTCCCAAAAAAAACTGAGCTTCCACCAAAAGAGAGATATGCATACCCATCATTATTGTGGCTTTGTTCTAATAGCAAAGAGTTGGGAACAACCCAAGTGCCCATCATCAAATGAATGAATAGATAAGCTCTGGTATATTCACATAATGGAATATTATGCTGCATTGAAAAACAAGGAACAATGAAATATTATACAAAGTGGGTGACCCTGGAACACATTATGCTGAGTGAAATATCTCAGTCAGAAAAGGACAAATATTGCATAGTGTCACTGTTGTAAAACGGAACTGACATCGGGATTGAGAGGAGTCTGAAAAGGAGGGGATAAATAATGTATAGCGCATTGAAATAGATGAGGGAGTTAACTGTTTAAAAGGGATATATGATTAGGAATTATTGTAGTGGCAGGAGTCCAGAATGAAGGCTGTATAGTGGAATGGACTTAAGGGAAGGGATTGTATAACAATGAAGGAATTTTTCTTTCACTTTTCAAAAGAGAAGAGCTAATTAGGAGGGAGGGGTGGGCAAGGAGAAATATGCAACAATGAATGAATGGAAATCCAAAATCTCTGTAAAATTTCATTAAAATTAATAAAAAATATTATATAAGTCTGCTGTGAAAACATATTATTAGTCTGGTGTGTAAATACATTGAAGTGTACTGAAACAGTTTGGTGTAAACATGGCCCAATTTATCCATAGGCACACTTGCCTTAATATGTGTAAGCAGGAGATAAGAGAATGCAACCTGTTATTGAATAAGATTGGTTAAACTCATGCTTAATATGTAAATGAATGTGATTGGTCGAACACCATGTAACCTTAATATAACTCCCAAAGGCCAAAACATATAAACCCTGGGAGCCTAGCAGATGATGCTGCCCTCAGCTGAAGACCCTTAGCTGTAACACTGAGCTGACACTTAGCTGACTGGCTGCAATCAGCCAAAAATTCTGAATGCACCTGTGGCCATGAGTGACCAATATGAGGGCAAGTTTAGTCTCCCAGTGCTGAGTGTTTCCCACTATGCTTGCCATAAATTAATAAACTGTAATACGTTGTTTGTAATATGTCTTTTGTTGTTATGTGCCATTGAGTCACTTGCAACTCATAGTGACCCTACTCTATCCTGTCCCAACCTCGCTGTCTCTGACACACCTACTCCCATTAACCCAATTACTAAATTGATCCCTCTAATCATGGGTCTTCCTCTCTTGCGTTGTCCCTTCACCCTCCAAACCATGATGTCCCTCTCCAAAGACCAGTCCCTCCTAGCAACATACCCAAAGTATGTCAGACTTCAAAGCTTTAGAATCCTTGATTCCAAGAACACCCCGGCTTCACCCTCTCCAGGACAAACAGTTTGTTCTCTGAGCAATCCACGTTATAGTTAACAGTCTTCTACAGCACCACAGCTCAAAGGCAACGGTCATTGCAAAGACAGAAGAGGAAGAAAAGACAAAAAATGGATGTCAGAAAATACTCTGAAAATTTCACTGGAGCAAAGAGAAGCCAAAGCACAAGGAAGAATTCAAGATACTAAAGAGTTGAATAGAAGATTTCAAAAGGCAGCATGGGATGACAAAGCAAAATATTACAAT
>NW_006399984.1:4554277-4558328 GCF_000299155.1 Elephantulus edwardii | reverse complement strand
GAAGGCCCTCTATGAGGTGGATTGATTCAGTGACTGGAATAATTGGGATGGGAGTGTCAGAGACAGTGCGATTGGCACAGGACAGAGAGGAGTTTAGGGCTGTTGTACATAGGGTCGCTATGAGTCGCAGGCGACTCCACGGCACATAACAACAACAACAACAACAACAACAACAACAACAACAATCATTCCTAATCACTGTCTAGCTAACTGATGCATAACATGCAATTGCGAAGACTATGGCCCAGGTCAGGTGCACCTAAGTCTCCAGTCTGACGTCTTTGCTCCTCAGTACTCTGAAGAGTATCTCTGAGAGGTCTCTGACAGCTGTTTTTCCCAATGCAATTAATCTCTTGATTTCCTGGCTGCTCGTACCAAGAGTATTGATTGTAGAGCCAAGCAATCTAAAACTGTTAACAATCTCAATCTCTTCACCATCCATACTGATGCTGCCACCTCGTCCAGTGGTGAGAATCTTGGTTTTCTTGATGTTGAAGTTTAATTCACATTGAAGGCTGCAGTCCTTGACCCTCTGCAACAAGTGCTTCAAGTCCTCCTAAGTTTCAGCAAGCAGGGTTGTGTCACCTGCATAACACAGGTTGTTGATGACTCTTCCACCAATCCTGATGCCACATATAGCTCAGCATCTCAGATGATCTGTTCTGTATACAGATTGAAAAGGTATGGAGACAAAATACATCCCTGATGAACCCCTTCTTGATTTTGAACCATGTAGTGTCTCCTTGCTCTGTTTTGATGATTGCCTTTGGTCCAAGTATTCCAATGTTTCGCATAAGCACAATCAAATGTTCTGGGATTCCCAGTCTTGTCAGAATTAGCCATAGCTTGTTGTGATCCACACAATCAAAATCCTTTGCATGGTCAATGAAGCACAGATAGACATTCCTCTGGTATTCTCTGCTTTCTGCCAAGATCCATCTAACATTAGCTATAATAGTCCTAGTACCATGACCTCTTCTAAAACCAGCCTGCACATCTGGCAATTGTCTGTTGACATATTGCTCCAATCATTTTTGGAAAATTTTTAGCAGAATCTTGCTTGCATGTGACATTAATGATGTGTTTGATTATTTCCACACTCTGTCAGTTCACTCTTCTTTGGAATGGGAATCAATTATTTATCTCTTCCAGTAAGTTGGCCAGGTGGCTGTCCTCCGGATTTCTCGGCACAACTTAGTAAGCACATCCAATCTGTTTGTTGAAATATGTCAATTGGTATGCCATCAACTAAAGCCTTGTATTTTACCAATTCTTTGAGAGCAGCTTGAACTTCCTACTTCATCACCACAGGTTCTTGCTCATACTTTGTTTCATAAAATTCTTCTGTGTCCATTTCCTTCTGACTGTATACTCCTTCCATCTTCTTTAAATGCTTCTTGGATCATTTAACATTCTGCCCAAACTATAGTTTAGTATTGCCACTTGTGGCTTGAGTTTTTTTTTCAATTCCTTCAGCTTAAGAAATGCTGAGCAAGTTTGGCTCTTTTGATTTTCTAACTCCACCTCTTTGCACATTTCATTATAATACCTTCTTTGTCACCTTGAGCTGCCCTTTGAAATTTTCTGTTCAGCTTTTAATTTCTTGATTTCTTCCTTTAGCTTTGGCTTTTCAGCACTCTAACACAATATTCAGAGTTTCACCTGACATCCATCTTGGCCTTTTCTTCCTCTTCTGCCTTTGTAATGACCTTTTGCATTCTTCATAGACAATATTCTTGATATCCTCCCACAGCTCATTTGGTCTTCATTCATCAGTGTTCAAGGCCTGAAATTTGTTCCTAAGGTGGTTTTGAAATTTGAGCGGGATAGACTTAAGGTCAAATTTTGGTTCCTGTTGATTTGATTTTATTTTCTTCAACTTCAGCTTGAACTTGCATATGGGTAGTTGGTGGTCTGTTTCACAATCAGCACCTGGCCTTGTTTTCACAGCTGATATTGAGCTTCTCCAGAAATTCTTTCCACAGATATAATTGAGTCAATTTCTATGCATACCATCAGGTGAAATCCATTTGTACAGACTGACATACTGCGTTTGTGTTTCTTAAAATAGGTATTTGCAATAATGAATAAATCATTGGATGTGCACAATTCTATCATTCTATCTCCAGCTTCATTTCTGTCACCAAGTCCATGTTTCTAGCTACTAATCCTTCTTTCCTGTTCCCAGCTTTTGCATTCCAATCACCTATTATTATCATCAATGCATCTTGATTGCATGTTCAGTCGATTTCTGAATACAACTGATCAATTAAGGCTCAAAGATTGTGACAGACAACCACCTGGCCAACTGACTGTAAGAGATCTATATTTGTTCTCATTCTAAAGAAATGTGACCTGACAGAGTACAAAAATTACTGAACAATATCACATGCAAGCAAAATTCTGCTGAAAATTGTCCAAAAACCATTGGAACAGCACATCAACAGGGAACTGCCAGAAGTGCAGACTGGGTTTAGAAGAGGTTGTAGTACTAGGGATATTATAACTAATGTTATATATCTTGGCTGAAAGCAGGGAGTACCAGAGGAATGTCTAACTTTGTTTCATTGACTATGCAAAGGCATTTGACTGTGTGGATCACAACAAACTGTGGCTAACTCTGAGAAGAACGGGAATCCCAGAACACTTAATAGTGCTTATGTGATACCTGTACTTGGACCGGGAGAGAGTCGTCAGAACAGAGCAAGGAAAGACTGCATGGTTCAAAATTGGGAAGACTATACACCAGGGATGTGTTCTACCTCCATCTCTTTTCAATCTATATGCAGAACAGATTATTTGGGAGACTGGGCTATATGAGGAGAAATGTGGCATCATGATTGGAGGTAGACTCATCAACAATTTGAGTTATGCAGACGACACAATCCTACTTGCTGAAACTGAGGAGGACCTGAGGCTCTTGCTACAGAAGGTCAAGGATTGCACCCTTCAATATGTTTTGAAGCTCAACATCAAGAAAACCAAGATTCTCACCTCTCAGCCAATTGGTAGCATCATTATAGATCGTGAAGAGATTGAGATTGTTAACAGCTTTAGTTTGCTTGCCTGTACAATCAACACTCTTGGTACCAGCAGCCAACAGACTGCATTGGGAAATCTGCGGTAAGAGTCTTCTACAAAAGTACTGAAGAACAACAATGTTGGAGTCTGGAAACTAAGGTGCACCTGATACAGGTCCTGGTCTTTGCAATCACTTGCTATGTGTCAGAAAGTTGGACAATGACTAGGAATGATAGAAGGAGAATTGATGCCTTTCAGCTGTGGTATTGGAGAAGAATATTGAATATATCATGGACTGCTAGGAGAATAAACAAGTTCATCCTGGAGAGGATGAAATCAGGCTGCTCCTTGGAGGCAAGGATTCTGAAGCTTCATCTGACACACATTAGACATGTTGCAAGGCAGTACCAGTCCTTGGAGAGTGACACTGCGTTTGGGAATGTGGAAGGACAGCGTAGGAGAGATGAGATAGATAAGATGGATTGATTTAGTGACTGGGGTAATGAGGGAAGGTGTATCAGAGACAATAAGATTGGCACAGTATAGAGCAGGGTTTAGGGCTGTTGTCCATAGCATTGCTACGAGTTGTAGGCAACTTGATGGCACATAACAATAGCAACAACAATTAATTATTTGATTCACAAAAAGAGTTTGGAGATTGGTCTATCTTTTTTTTCCTATATTATGAAATGGTTTGAGAAAAATGTGTGTTTATTCTTTTCTGAATGTTAGAATTCTAGATTTTTTTGGTTGGGAGTGTTTTGTTTTTGCTTTTTTAATTTGTTTTTTTTTATTAAATTTTATTAGTATTCATGAACATTTACAGGGATTTTCGGTTTTCATTCCTTCATTGCTGTACCATTCTTTCTACCCTCTTCCCCAGTTTGTTCTTCTTCCCCCGCCCTCTGAATGTCTGTTTTAATTGTCCAATTGCCACAGTGCTTGTCAAAGTCAGTTCTGTTTAATCTCCTTTGTCAGTGTGTCCTTTGCCATTCCCTATCACTCCTCCCTGAGAGAGACTTCACCCTGA
>NW_006399984.1:4552816-4554097 GCF_000299155.1 Elephantulus edwardii | reverse complement strand
AGTTATAAGCACATGAGTCAAAAGTTATGGAAAAGTAAAAAAAAAGATTCTTTCATTGTTTTACAAACCCTCCCCCAGGTCCCCTCCACCATGTAGCCATCGCTCTAGACTCCTGTGATGACAGAAATACCTAGTCACATATCTCTTTTAAACAGTTTTCTTGGTTGGGAGTGTTTTATAACCTGTTCAATATCTTTTGTAATATATCTACTCAAAGTTCTACCTTTGTCTGTCTTAGTTTACATAGGCATTGAGTTTCAGAAATTGGTCCATTTCCTCAGGTTTTCAAATTTGTGGAGTATAGTTCTTCCATAACTTAATTATTTGCTGTTGAATTAGAAGTGACCCATAGCTGATCCTCCATTGAGTTTTCCAAAACTGTAAACTACGCAGGAACAGATTTCCCATTTCTCCTAGAAAAGCCACTCTAAAACTTTGAGAAAATTCCAGCACTTCAACTAGAATACAAGCAACAAAATTACAAAACGAGCAGAGGTTATGAATAGCTACAAAACAAAAGAAAAATATTCTGATGGCCAACCAGATAATTAGCTATTCAAACTCTCTTATTGCTTTCATGTCAGAACTGATTCATAGCTGAACATCCAGCAAGTTTTCAGAAACTACAAATCAAATGGGAGGAGATTGCCCATCTTTCTCTGAGGAGTAATTGATAGATTTGAACCACTTGTCTCTGAGTTGGCAACTCCTTACCAAATACAACACCAGCGTTCTCATTAGTTGTTAAAGAAATATAAATCCAAACAATGAGATACAGTCTCACCCAAGAAGCAATAGTAATTTTCAATAGAACAGAAAACAACAAATGTTGTCGAGTATGCAGGACATGTTCTAATCTTGGAACATTCATATCTGCTGGTAAACATGTAAATGAGTGAGTAAAGTGTAAAATGAGTGAGTGTGTAAACAATTGGGCAAACAACCTATATTCATCAGTGGAAGAATTGCTCAAGAAACTATGTAACATTCACACAATGGAGTATAATGCATCATTAAAAATTGGAAAAGAATGGTGCAACCATTGTGGAAGGCAGTATGGCACTTTCTCAAAAAATTGCAAATAGAGATAACATTTGACCCAGCAATTCCATTACTGGGAATATATCCCAGAGAGACCATAACTGCCATACAAGCAGATTTATGCACACCCATGTTTATCGCAGCTTTGTTTACAATAGCAAAGAGTTGGAAGCAGCCTAAGGGCCCATCAACAAATGAATGGATAGAGAAGCTGTGGTATATCCACACAATGGAATACTA
>NW_006399984.1:4550663-4552443 GCF_000299155.1 Elephantulus edwardii | reverse complement strand
TAAATGTCTATTAAAATTAATAATGATAATAAAAAAAGTAAAAAAAAAATTGGAAAAGAAGGGACCTCTTGTGGCTTAATGGCAAGAAGCTTCACTGCAATCCTGAAGGTGTGTGGTTTGAATCCACTGACGCTTTGCTAGAGAAGGAGGGACAATCTTCTCCTGTGCCACTCAGATCTGGCACAATAAGGGGAAAAAATGGGAAAAAATTGGTGAAATACTGAACAATATGGAACAATCTAGAACAAATTATACTGAGAGACAGAAGTTAGTAAAAAACATTTATAAGACCACTGTTCTATAAAGTTAAGGAAACATTTACATGATGGGATCAATATTGGAGGGTTAACAGAGATAGGAGGAGAAGAAGAGGGGATTAAAAAGCAATAAATAGGTAAGTTGGATGAAGGGACAGGCAATACATACCACAATGAGGAATTTATTATAATTATTTGCATTAATTACTGGTAATTAATGTTATAAAACAAAAGTCTGTGTATTATTGAAAACAAATAAGATTTGTAAACTTTTACTCAAATATAAAATTAATTTGTTTAAATTGTTGTTGTTATGTGCCATCGATAGAAAAATAAATAAAAATAATAATAAACTTAGATATAGAATGACTTAATGAGTAAATCTGCTATAAAAGACTTCTTCAAAGTATTAAAGAATGATACTTTCAGGACTAAGCTGTGCTTGGCTCAAAGCATTATATGTTCAATTGCCTTATAGCCATGTGAAAGTTGAACAATGAATCAGGAAGATGAATTCATGCTGTTTAATTGTGGTGATGCCAAATAATGCTAAATATACCATAGATTTCCAGAACAAAAATATATACTGGAAGAAATACAGCCAGTATATTTGTTAGAAGGAAGGATGACAAGATATACTTTGGGGATGTTATCAGTAAGGACCAGTCTCTAGAGAAAGGCATCATTCTTGATAAAGTAGAAAGTCAGCAAAAAACAAGAAGGCCCTCAACTAGAAGTATTGACACAATGGCCACAACAGTGAGTTCAAGAACACTGAGGATGGTTCAGGACTGTCAGTTTCCTTCTGATTTATCATTTTAGGGTCACTATATGTCAAAGCTGGCTTTATGGCACCTATAACAACAGTGGGGCCCTTTGCCCTGAACCAGCCCTGGCACCAAGGAAATTTGCCACTTCCTCCAAGTCTTGGATACTCAGATATGTGTCATATTTATTATATCTATATGTCAAGCAAATATTTTGAAAGGCTGGACTTTATCAAGGAAAAAGTGACATCTTGGATTGGAGGAAGACTTATCAACAATTTGCTGTATGCAGATAAAACAATCTTAGTTGTTGAAAGTGAAGAGAACTTGAAATTCTTGCTGCAGAAGATCAAAAACTATAGGCTTTAGTATGGATTGTTGTTGTTATGTGCTGTCAAGTCGCTTGTGACTCATAGCGACCCTATTACAACAACCCTAAACTCTGCTCTGTCTTGTGCCAATCACACCGTCTCTGACACACCCATCCCGATTGCCCCAATCATTGAATCAATCCACCTCATAGGGGGCCTTCCCCTTCTGCGCTGTCCCTCCAGCCTACCAAGCATGATGTCCCTCTCCAAGGACCTGTCCCTCCTTACAACATGTTCAAAGTATGTTAGACGGAGCCTCAGAATCCTTGCCTCTAAGGAGCAGCCCAGTTTGACCCTTTCCAGGATGAATCTGTTTGTTTTCCTAGCAGTCCATGGTACACTCAATACTCTTCTCCAGCACCACAGCTCAAAGGCATCAATTCTC
>NW_006399984.1:4548721-4550048 GCF_000299155.1 Elephantulus edwardii | reverse complement strand
CATTAGCATGATCAAGTGTTCTAGTATTCCCATTCTTCTCAGAGTCAGCCACAGTTTGTTACGATCCTCACGGTCAAACGCCTCTGGTATTCCCTGCTTTCAGCTAAGATTCATCTAACATTAGCTACAATATACCATGACCTCTTCTACACCCAGCCTGGACTTCTGGCAGTTCTCTGTTGATGTGTTGTTTCAGTAGTTTTTGGATAAACTTCAGTAGAATCTTGCTTGCATGAGAAATTAATGTTTTGTAGTTTTGTAGTTAGATTTATTGTGACTCATAGAGACCCTATGTACAACAACCCTAAACTCTGTTTGTAGTTTTGTTTTGTAGTTTCCACACTCTGTTGGGTCACTCTTCTTTGGGAATATTTGTTATATTAGTATGTATTACATCTCAAAATCAAGAAGATCAAAATCCTCACAATTATGAGAAACAGAGAGAAGATTGAAATTGTCCATTATTTCATCTTGCTTGGATACATGATCAACATGCTTGGCACCAGCAGTCAAGAAAGAAAAAGGAATCTTGTATTGGGAAAATCTGTTGTCAATTACCTTTCAAAAATGGTAATGGGCAATGTTTAAAGACTTAGGTGTATCTGATTCAAGCCATGGCCTTTCCAATTTCTTGTGCATCTGAAAGTTGGACAGTGAATAAACATGACAAAAGAAAAAGCAATAGCTTTGTGTTGTGATATTAGAGAAGAGTACTGAATATTCCATGAATTGACAAAAGAGAAATCAAATATATCTTGTAGAAAGTCAACCAAGGTTCTCCTTTGAGACAAGGATGGTGAAGCTTTGTTTCACATACTTTGGTCATGTAGTTAGAAGTTAGTCTTTGGAAAAGGATATTGCAGTTGGAAAGGTGGAGGGTCAGCAAAAGACAGGAAGATCCTCAACAAAAGGATTGACATATTGCATCAATGGGCTCAAGTATGTCAGAGATAATGAGGATGGCACAGACTAAGGCAAGGTTCAGGTCTTGTTCATAGGGTTATTATGAGTTTTAGCAACTCAATGGCACCTAACAACAATAACAGCCACAAGTTACTTAGGTGTGAATCCAAGTAAAACAAAATCTTTAACAACTTCAATATTTTCCCTTTCTAGCAAGATGTTGCTTATCCAGTCATAATGAGCGTTTGCTTTATGTTTAAGTGCAATCCATAATGAAGGCTATAGTTTCTAACCTCATCAATATTTCTTTTATTGAAGTGGAAGAATATCCCTTGCTCATGGATAGGAAGACTCAATGTTGTGAAAATGGCAATACTACTAAAAGCAATTTACACATTTAATGCAATCCCAATACAAATACCAA
>NW_006399984.1:4537215-4546768 GCF_000299155.1 Elephantulus edwardii | reverse complement strand
GAATGAATGGAAACCCAAAATCTCTGTAAATGTTTATGAAAATTAATAAAATATAATTATAGAAAAAAATATTTCTTTTATTGAAAGGTTTGTGTTATCTTTCAACATTATCATTTCCTGATCCTATGCTGCCTTATGAACGAATTAATGCTTGACCAATCATTCTTGCTGTTGTTATGTATCATTGAGTTGAAATTGACTCTTAGTTGACCCCCTCCAGGAGATTTTCAGAGGCAGTAAATCGTATTGGAGGGCATTGTCCATTTTTCTCCTCCTGAGCTTCCTACCTTGTTTCTCTTTTTAAAGAGTGCTTTTTTTATTCTGGGCCTCTTCTCATTCCAAATGAAATTGGAGATTTCCTTTTCCAACTCATTGAAGGATGGAATTGGTATTTGTATTGGGATTGCACTGAACGTGTAAATAGTCTTTGGTAGTATTGTTATTTTCACAATATTGAGCCTTCCTATCCATGAGCAAGTGATATTCTTCCACCTCTCCAGGTATCTTTTTGTTTCTTGTAATAATGTTTTGTAATTCTCTTTGAATAGATCCTTTGTCCTTCTGGTTAGATTTATTCCTAAGTATTTAATCTTGTGGTTAGCTATTGTGAAGGGTATTGTTTTTCTCAGCTCCTGTTCTGTATTCTCTTTGTCACTGTAGAGAAATCCAACTGATTTTTGTATGTTGATTTGTATCCTGCCACTTTGCAGAATTGATCAACAATGTCCAGTAGTTTTCTTACTGAGTCCTTAGGGTTTTCTAAGTAAACGATATCATCTGCATAGATAATTTTACTTCCTCTTTCACAATCTGGATACCTCTTATTTCCATCCCTTGCCTTATTGCTATCTCTAAGACTCCCAATATAATATTGAATAAGAGAGATGATAGTGGACATCCTTGCCTAGTTTCTTTTCTCAAGGGGAATGCTTTTAATCTCTCTCCATTGAGAACAATGTTGGCTCTCAGGTTTGTGTATATACTTTTCGCTATGTTGAATAAATTCCCCTCTAATCCTCTTTTGTTGAGTGTTTTAATCAGGAAAGGGTGTTGGATTTTGTCAAAGGCCTTTTCTGCATCAATTGATAGAGTCATGTGGTTCTTGGTCATGGTGAATTTTTTTTTAAAGGAAATGGAAAGAAAATACTGAGTCACTGTATCAAAAGTAATTGGCAGACACTGAAGAATTTCATGAAGTGCAGGCTGCTTTGAAGGAAATAGCAAAAAATAAGGCCCCAGGAATAGATGGTATACCAATTGACATATTTCAGCTAACAGATGCTGCCCTGGACATGCTCACCAAGTTGTGCCAAGAAATCTTGAGAACAAAAACTTGGCCAAGTGACTGGAAGAGATTGATCTGTATTTGTTCCCATTTCAAAGAAGGGTGACCCAACAGAGTGTGGAAACTATAGAACAATATCATTGATCTCACATGCGAGCAAGAATTTGCTGAAGATTGTCCAAAAACGACTGGAACAGTACCTCAGCAGAGAACTGCCAGAAGTCCAGGCTGGGTGTAGAAGGGGTCGTGGTACTAAGGATATTGTAGCTAATGTTAGATGGATCTTAGCTGAAAGCAGGGGATACCAGAGGAATGTATAACTGTGTTTCATTGACTATGCAAAGGCGTTTGACTATGTGGACCATAACAAACTGTGGCTGACTCTGAGAAGAATGGGAATACCAGAACACTTGATCATGCTAATGTGAAACCTGTACTTGGACCAAGAGGCAGTTGTCAGAACAGAGCAAGGAAACAAACACTGAGTGGTTCAACATTGGGAAGGACATATGCCACGGACGTGTCCTGTCTCCATTCCTTTTCAACCTGTAGGCAGAACAGATTATCCGGGAGGCTGAGCTCTATGAGGGGAAATGTCGTATCAGAATTGGTGAAACTCTATCAACAACCTGTGTTATGCAGATGACACAACCCTGCTTGCTGAAACTGAGAAGGACCTGAAACGCTTGCTGCAGAGGGTCAAGGACTCCAGCCTTCAATATGGATTGAGGCTCAATGTCAAGAATACAAAGATTCTCACCACTGGGCCAATTGGCAGCATCAGGATGGATGGAGAAGTGATTGAGATTATTCACAGCTTTAGTTTGCTTGGTTCCACAGTCAACACTCTTGGCACAGTAGCCGGGAAATGAAAAGACGAATTGCCATTGCAAAGTTTGATGTTAGGTACCTTTCCAAAGTTCTGAAGAGCAATGGTGTCTCTCTGGAGATTAGGGTGCGTCTGATACATGCCATGGTCTTCGCAATCACCTGTTATGCATCAGAGAGTTAGACAATGACCAAGGAGGATAGAAGGAGAATTGATGCCTTTGAGCTGTGGTGCTGGAGAAGAGTATTGAGGGTACCATGGATTGCTAACAAAACAAACAGATTCATCCTGGAGAGGGTTAAACCGGGCTGCTCCTTGTAGGCAAGGATTCTGAAGCTTCATCTAACATACTTTGGACATGTTGTAAGGAGGGACTGATCCTTGGAGAGGGACATTATGCTTGGGAGGGTGGAGGGACAGACAGGAGAGGAAGGCCCTCTATGAGATGGATTGATTGAGTGACTGGGGTAATTCGGATGGGTGTACTGGAGACAGTGCGATTGGCATAGGACAGAGCAGAGTTTAGGGCTGTTGTACACAGGGTCGCTGAGTCACAAGTGACTCAATAGTACATAACAACAGCAACAGCAACAACAATCATTGGATTTTATTGGCCAGGATTTTACTCAGAATTTTTGCATTTGTGTTCATGAAAGAAATTGGCCTATAGTTTTCTATTTTGGTGATATCTTTACTTGGCTTTGGCATCAAGGATATGTTTGCTTCATAGAATGAGTCTGGGAGAATTCCGTATTTTCCTCTTTTCTGTTTTATGTAGAACTTGTGACAGATCTTCCGTGAATGTTTGATAAAATTCACTTGTAAAGCCATCTATTCCAGGGCTTTTTTGGTTGGAATTTGTTTTATTATCTTTTCAATTTCTTGTTTTGTGATGAGTCTGTTCAGGTGTTCAATTTTGGTTGGTGTCAGTTTAGGAAGGTTGTGAATTCCTAAGTATTTGTCCATTTCCTCTAGGTTTTCATGTTTGTTTGAGTATAATATTTCATAATATTCCGATGTTAGCCCTTTTTATTTTAGTTGGTTCTGTTGTGATGGTGACCATTTGATCTCTTATTAAGATTATTTGTGTTTTTTCCTTTGTTAGTTTTGCTAGTGGTTTGTCGATTTTATTGACCCTTTCAAAGAACCAATTATTTGTTTTGTTGATGGTTTCAATTGTTTTTCAGTTTGTTTCATTTATTTCTGCCCTAATTTTTATAATTCAGGTTTTTATAGAGTGTCAGGTTTTCTTGCAGTTCATTTTCAATTTGTTGAAGATGTTGAGTTAGAAAATCAATAGTCATTTTTTCCTGCCTTTTGATGTGTTTACTTTTTGCTATCAGTTGACCTCTCATTACTGATTTGGCTGTTTCCCAGTGGTTTTGGTAAGTTGTCTTTTAATTGTCATTTATTTCAAGAAAATGTTTAATTTCATTTTTTATTTCTTCTAGTACCCAGTCATGTTCAAGCAAGGTGTTGTTCAGCTTCCAAATGTATGGGGTTTTTTCTCCTTTATCCTCGTGTTATTAATTTTTAATTGTGTAGCATTGCAGCTGAGAAAATGCTGTGTATTATTTCTTTGTCTTTCAAGTTATTGGTGCTTGCCTTGTGACCTAAAATGTGATCTATTCTGGAGAATGTTCCATGCACATTGGAGAAGAATGAATACTGTGGATTTTAGGGGTGCATGAGCCCATAAATATCTATGTGGTCAAGTTGGTTTATTGTGTGGTTTAATTCTTGATCATCTTTGTTGAGTTTTTTCTTGTAGTTCTATCTTGTCTCGTGAGTGGTGTATTGTACTCTCCAACTACTATAGTAGTGTTATCTATTTCCTTTTTTTATTTTGTTAATAGTTGTTTTATATATTTTGTGGGATCTTTTCATTTACTGCATAGATATTTATTATTGATATGTTCTCTTGTTCTATTGACCCTTAAATCATTATGTAGTGACCTTCCTTGTCCTTGGTGATGGTTTTGCTTTGAAATTTATTTCATTGGATATTAACATCAATAGTCCTGTTTTGGGGTGTGTGTTTTTCTGTTTGCCATTTGCTTGGTATGTTTTTTCCCCATCCTTTTATTTTTAGTCTTTCTTTATCTTCATTTTTCAGGTGTTTCTCTCGTAGACAGCATATTGATGGATTTTGGGGTTTTATCCAATCTGCTACTCTTCTTCTCTTCAGTGGTGCATTCAAACCATTCACATTCAGTGTGATTATTTAAAGACATAATTTTATTGCTATCATTTTGTTGAGTTCTTTTTGGTGTTGTTGCTAGTTACTTTGGTCCATGCTGCTTTCTGTGGTACCTCTGTAAGAAGGACATCTCTCCGTGTTTCCTGCAATGCTGGTCGTATTTTTTACAAACTCTCTTTGGTTCTGTTTTTACGGGGATATCTTGATCTCTCCTTCATATTTGATGGATAATTTTGCTAGTTACAGTATTCTTGGCTGACAGTTGTGTTCTTTGAGTGTTTGATATATGTCCTTCCACTCTTCTTGCTTGCATGGTTTCTGCTGAGAAATCGGCACTTGATCTTATCTGTTCTCCCTTATAGGTTACTCTTTGTTTCTCCCTCGCTGCTTTCAGGATTCTCTCCTTATCTTTGTTTTTGGCAAATTTAACTATGATATGCCTTGGTGTTTTCTTTTGGGGTCTATTCTATGTGGTGTTCACTCAGCTTCTTGAGTATGTAGTCTCTCATTCTTCATTATTCCTAGGATGTTTTCCTCTAGCAATCCTTCCACAACTTTTTTTGTGCCTTACTTGCTTCTTCCTGTTCTGGAATTCCAATGATGCTCATGTTATTTCTCTTGATGGTGTCCCACATTATTCTTAGGTTTTCGTCTTTTAACTTCTCCCCGCCCCCCCCCCCCCCTTTTTTTTTCTTTTTTCCCTAACAGATCAGTGGTGACAATTCTATCTTCTATTTCCCTGGTTCTGTGTTCCATGTCTTCAACTCTGCTCATGTATCCCTCCATTATGTTTGACAGTTTCTGAAACCTTGGACTTCATATTTTGGATTGTGGTTTCTTGTTTTTCCAGTGTCAGTAATGCCTTGCCTCGTTTGTTTTATCTGTATTTTTCTGGATTGGGTTTTTGTTTTTTTGTTTGTTTGTTTGTGTTGTGTTTTTTTTTTTAGCTCTTCCTGGGTTTTGCTTGTAGTATCCTGTAATTCTTCAAATTTATCTTTCATCCATTGAAAATATTCAGTCATTGTTCTTCTAAATTCTGTGTCAGAAAGTTCCACCAGACTTTCTGGCTTCAGGAAGTCCTTTGATACTGTGTTACCTTTTGGGGGTGATATCTTGCTTTGCACTTGTGTAGTGTGTGGGATAGCTTGCTTTCTTTGAGACATTGATATGTTCTTGATCTGAAGACAATGCTCTAGAAATCAGTTGGGCAGCTACCCAACTTGTGTTTTTCTCTGAACTTTTGATTCAAGGGAAAAGTCAGTTCAGAGCCTGTGATAGCAGCCTCTTGTAGGTAAGTCAGATCATGGTGCTCTTGAGTAAAGACAAATTGATTGACTGGATGTGTAGGCACAGGTGTGGAGCCAATGGGGGTGGGGTAAGCATGGGGGCGGGGCAAGGCAACCACTTGCAAGACCTCACTCAGACCTCAGCTGTCCAGGTATGCTCACGAGTGGGGTCCCTGCTCAAATTCCAGCTGTCTGTCTCTCACCCAGCAGCTGTCATGCTGAGGTCCCTGCCCAGCGGCCCTTACCCAGGTGCCCTCACACAGCAGCCCTTGCCTGAGCAGGGACCTGGGTCCAGTGGGACCCAAGAAGAGGCAGTCAAATTCCCACTGCTCCGTTCGCCTCTGGTCTACTGTGTCCATGAAAGATGAGTCAAATTCTCACTGGCCTTCTCATTCCTGGGCAGTTGTCATGGCCCAAGATAACTCAGTCAAGTTCCCAACAGTGGGCTTGCTCTTGGGTGCTCTGCCAGGCAATCGGCAGTGTCCAAGAAAACGCAGTCATGATCCTACTGGCCTGCCCAATCATGGGCATCAGTGGGGGCACAGAAAAATTCAATCAAATTCCAGCAGACCCACTGGATCTTAGTAGGGCTTAAGAGAACTCAGCCAATATCCCGCCAGCCTTTCTCCTTTGGATGGGTCCCACAGCAGCTTGGCTGGCATCTTCCAGCTTTGGCAGTGTCAGTGGTATGGCCCTTGATGCAGCTTTATGTTCCTGTAGCTCCAAAACTAATTGTTCCAACAAAATTTCTGATTCGAATTCCTACTGTCCACATCGTGCCATGTTGGTTGGTTTCCTTGTGACATTAAGGTCTCTCTAGTGGCCCATGTATATGCAAATTACTATTCTTCCAGCTCTTCACATTGCACTCTCCACTGCTGCCATCTTGGAATGCAACACCACCATTTAAAAGTATTTATTTTTATGTCATCTTTATTAATTTTCAACTTTCAGATGCATAGGAAGCAACTGAAAAGAACAGGATTTGGAACAGGTGCATCTTAGTCTTCTGCCCTCCCTAAGCTTGCCTTAGTACACTTGCTTACCATTTGACAAGTGTACCATCCCAGTCAGACTACCTACCTAGCACTGTCCCTGCCTCACTGGGTCAGTGAAGAAACGATCAGAGTAGTGGTATTTTACTGTGCCCGGGAAAGCTGGCAGACCTGTCCCCACACCCATCATGGGGAACACAAGGTGGGGGGCTTTGGGGGCCTCCCACTTATTCTACACCTCTCAAGTCTCTTCACTGTGTCAGACTAGAGTCAAGCTCTTTCTTTCCTGCTGATTCCACCAAGCTGTATTGTTCCTCCTGGGCAGGACTCTGATTTAGAGTCATTCAATCATAATCCCACAGATGGTAGCTTCTCCCCTCAGCTTCCAGCGATGCACTACACCAAATGTCTGAACCTACAGACATCTTAGTCTTTTTTTAAAATATTTTTTTTACAGAGGTTTTGGATTTCCATTCATTCATTGCTGCAATTTTCTCCCTGCCCACCCCTCCCCACCAGCTCGCTTCCCCCTCCGAAGAGAGAGAAAAAAAATTCCTTCATTAGTATACAATTCCCACGTCCCTTTCCCCCAACCCCACCCCGAGTACACTTCTCTATGCAACCTTAATTCTGGATTCCTGTGCTAACCATAATACTCAATCATATATCACTTCTAATCTGTTCTTTCCCTCATCTGTTTCAATACAATATGCATAATTTATCCAGTTTTTTCTGTCATACCCCCACCCTGATGTCAGACCCATTCTACAACAGTGGCACCATGCAGTATTTGTCCTTTTGTGACTGAGATATTTCACTCAGCATAATGTCCTCCAGGGTCACCCACTTTGAATAATATTGCTTGAGTTCCTTGTTTTTCAATGCTGTGTAGTATTCCATTGTGTGGATATACCACAGCTTCTCTATCCATTCATTTACTAATGGGCTCTTAGACTGCTTCCAACTCTTTGCTATTGTAAACAAAGCTGCAATAAACATGGGTGTACATTTTAGTCTTTAAATGAACTTCTTGTCTTTAAACACCTTGGAGGAGTTTGTGACAGCAGATTTCTCCAATTAAGTATGTCTTTTGATTTCTTGAGTGCTGCTACCATGGGTATTGATTTTAGAAATGAATTGATTGTAAAATAAAATCATTGACAACTTTAATCTTTTCTCCATCTACCATAATATTTCTATTGGTCCAGTGGTGACAAATTTAGTTTTCTTTCCTTTGCTATATATAACTCTGAAGAATTTGTTTATGGGTTTTGTTGAGTCCCCCCCACATTCACATTGTGTTCTTATGATCATAAGGGACTTACATCTAGAATTTACAGAATACTTGAGCACCACAACAAGATAAATGTAAACAACCCATTTGCAAAATGAGCACAAAATAAGAACAGATACTTCACAAAAGAAGACATTCAAATGGCAAGCAAACACATGAAGTAGTGCTCAAATTTTCTAGCTCTGAGAGAGATGTAAATCAAAACAGCTATGAGATATCATCTTACCCCAGTAACAGTAGCGAAATTCAACAGAGCAGCAAACAACAAATGCTGGCTAGGTTGTGGAGAAACTGAAACACTTATGCACCATTTACAGTGTAAAATGATGCAAACACTATGGAAGGCATTATGGTACTCAAAAAGTTGGAAATAGAAATACCATTTAACCCAGCAATTCCACTACTGGGAATATACCCTAAAGAAACCATAACCAACACCCATGTATATATATGCACACAAATGTTTATTGCTGCTTTGTTCACAATAGTAAAGAGTTGGAAACAACCCAAGTGCCCATCAGCAAACAAATGGATAAAGAAACTGGTATATTCAGGGGAGCTCTGGTGGGCTAGTGGCAAGAAACTACACTGCAATCCCAGAGGCGCACAGTTCAAATCCACCAGATGCTCTGTCGGGAAAAGGAGGGACAATCTCCTCCTGTACCAGTCAGATCCGATTTGACGGTACACACACACACGCACACACACAAACAGAGAGTAATAATAAAAAATTTTTTAAAAAGTAAAAAAAGAAACTGTGGTATATTCACACAATGGAATATTATGCTGTATTTAAAAACAAAGAACTTATGAAATATTATACAAAATGGGTGACTCTGGAGGACACTATGCTGAGTGAAATATCTCAGTTCACAAAAGGACAAATACTACATAGTGCCACTATTGTAAAATGGGATTGACATCAGGGTTGGGGGGGACTTAAGAAAAGAAGGGATAAATAATGTATACTGCATTGGAATAGTTGAGAGAGAACTGTTCAAAAGGAATATATGACTAGGTATTATTTTCATGACAAGAGTTCAGAGTAAGAGCTACATAGTAAAGTGGATTCGGGGGCGGGGGGGAGGATTGTATAAGAATGAAATAATTTTTTTCCCGTCAAGTAGAAAAGCAAACGGGGGTCAAGTGTGTAATAATGTATGAATGGAAATCTAAAGTCTCTATAAAATTTCATTAAAATTTAAAAAAAAATTGAGCATAGAAATCTCATATGACCCACTTATTCCACTGCTAGAAAGATACCTCAGGGGAATTAAAACTGAGACATAAATTAATATGTGTACACCTGTGTTCATAATATTATAATGGAATGTAAGGATACCTAGAATTGAAGAATAAAAAAGGGAAGAACTCACTTGACATTTCTCAAGAACTGAAAAACAAATTCAAGCTTTAGTTACAATATTTAAAGAAGACAAAGATTCTCACCACTGGACCAATTGGTAGCATCAGGATGGATGACGACGAGATTGAGATTGTTCACAGCTTCAGTTTGCTCAGCTCCACAGTCAACACTCTTGGCACCAGCAGCCAGGAAATAAAAAAAACGTATTGTGATGGGAAAGTCTGCTGTTAGGGACCTCTCTAAAGTACTCAAGAGCAACGGTGTCTCTTTGGAGACAAAGGTGTGCCTGATACAGGCC
>NW_006399984.1:4532000-4536855 GCF_000299155.1 Elephantulus edwardii | reverse complement strand
ACATAGGGTCGCTATGAGTCGCAAATGACTCAACGGCTCATAACAACAACAACAACAACAACAAGGGACCAAATCGTGAATGATCCAGGGAACATTAAAAAACGATGGAAGATATATACAGAATCACAGTACCAAAAAGAACTGACACTGAAAAATATCAGGAAATGTCATATGAGCCTGAGCCAATTGTAATGAAGGAGGAAATCGAAGCTGCACTGAAGGCATTGGCAAAAAAAGTCTTCAGCGATCAGTAGGATACCAATTGACTTATTTCAATTAACAGGTGAAGCCCTGGCTGTACTCACTAGTCTATGCCGGGATATTTGGAGGACACCTGTGTGGCTAATGGATTGAAAGAGGTCCATATTTCTTCCCATTCCCAAGAAAAGTGATCTAACAAAATGTAAAACTGTCAAACAATATAAGTAATATAATATGCAAGCAAAATACTGTTATTGATAATTAAAAATTGACTAGAACATTTACAGAGAACTGTCAGATGTTAAAGCTGGATTTAGCAAAGGCTGTGGCTTTATTCACAATAGGAAAGAGTTGGAAACAACCTAAGTGCCCATCAACAAACGAATGGGTAGAGACGCTCTGGTATATTCACACAATGGAATACTATGCTGCATTGAAAAACAAGGAACTCATGCAATATTATTCAAAATGGGTGACCCTGGAGGACATTATGCTGAGTGAAATAGCTTAATCACAAAAGGACAAATACTGCATGGTGCCACTGTTGTAAAACAGGGCTAACATAGGGGTTTGGGGGAGACTGAGAAAGATGGGATAAATAATATAAACTGCATTGAAACAGAAGAGGGAGAAAACTGTTTAAAAGGGATATATGATTGGGTATTTTTGCCATGACAGGAGTCCATAATGAAGGCTGCATACTGGGGGGAGGGGTTGTAAAACAGTGGAAGAATTTTTCTTTTACTTTTCAAAGAAAAGAGTGTACTGGGTAGGGGTGGGCAGGGAGAAAAGTGCAACAATGAATGAATGGAAATCCAAAGTCTCCGTAAATTTTCATTGAAATTAATAATAAAAAAATTTAAAAAAAAAGAGTCAGTTGGGGAAAAAAAGGCTGTGGCACCAGGGATATCACTGCTGATGTCAAATAGATGCTAGGTGAAAGCAAAGAATATCAGAATAATGTCTATTTATGCTTTATTGACTATGCAAAGGCATTAGAATGTGTGTATCATAACAAATTATGGTCCCAGAACAGTTAACTGTTCTCAAGGGATAGTTACACCTAGATCAAGAGATTATTATTGTAATAACAGAGGAAGTGAACACTTTACGGTTTAAAATTAGGAAAGGTGTGTGCGTCAGCATTGTATCCTTTTTTCATACCCATTCAATTTGTATGTCAAGCAAATTATTCAAGATGCTAGACTCTATGAAAAAAAATATGGCACCAAGATCAGAGGAAGACTTATCAATAATCTTCATTATGCAGATGACACAAACTTGATTGCTGAACATGACTGTTTTTAATAAGGGTTGCATCTCAAAGTCAAGAAAACATAAATTCTCACTACCGTATAATATAAAGAAAAAGAACCATATCAAGAAGTCTTATAAAACTTAAGGACACCAAGAGTTGGGGGGGGGTGAACCCACAACAGCAAAACTTTATCTTTTTAATACTTGCTAGGGAAATACAACAAGAGAGGGAAATAAAAGCATTCAGACAAGCACACTGATAGTTAAACTATCACTATATGCAGATGATATGATAGTGTACACATAAAACCCCAAAGAAGCAACAAAAAAAGCTGTTAGAGCTAGTAGATCAATTTACTAGAGTGACAGGATATAAGATCAATATCCAAAAATCAGTAGGATTCCTCTACAGTAACAAAGAAAACTCAGAGAGGGAAACCAAGAAAGCAATACCATTTTTAATAGCCAAACCAAAATTGAGATACCTGAGAGTGAAACTAACTAGAGACACAAAAGACCTGTATAAAGAAAACTACAGAAAATTTTTGCAAGACACAATAAAATATCTTAAATAAAAATATTCCTTTTTCATGTATTTTTTTTTTCTGTTTTTAAGTTGTTAAGTGCCATCAAGTCAAGTACGACTCATAGCAATCCCATGAACAAAATATATGAATCCTGTTCTATAACTATCATCATTTCTCTAATGTTTGTAGAGTTTCCAAAGACCTGTTGCTTAAGACTTGGATGTCAATCCTGCTTCCAGTTCATAGATAGGAAGACTCAATAGTGTGAAAAATGATAATCCTACCAAAAGCAATCTACACCTTCAATGCAATCCCAATAAAAATACCTAATTCATTTTTCAAGGAGATCAAAAGGGAAATTGTCAAGTTTATTTAGAGAGAAAAAAGATCTTGAATAAGCAAAGCTCTTAAAACAAACAAACAAACAAACAAAAATGAAGTGGGAGGTATTGCACTCCTTGACTTCAAAACCTACTAAACAGAGGTAGTACCAAAACAGCATGGTATTGGTACAATGACAGGCACATAGACAAATGGAACAGAACTAAAAACACAGAAATAAACCCATCTATGTATGTTCAACTGATATTCAACAAGGAAATAAAACCTATCAAATGGGGAAATGGCAACCTCTTCAACAAATGGTAATGTCAAAACAGAATGGCTACCTGCAGAAATCTGAAACAGGAGCCACATCTCACACCACACACAAAAATCAACTCAAGGTGAATCAGAGACCTGGTAGCAAAGCCCAAAACCATAAAGTTCAAATTGAGATCAAGCTTAGATGGCCTAATCTATGGCATAAAGAAACTGCCAAATACAGCCAGAAAGGCACAGTCTGGAGAGGATAAAATTGAAGAATGGGATGTTCTAAAGATTAAATCTCTGCGTGCATCAAAATCATTTTCCAACAGAGTGAAAAAAGTCTACTGATTGAAAAAGAAAGCACTTGGCAATACTATTTCAGACAAAGGTCTCATAGCGAAAGTTTACAGAATCCTACAGGGCCTCCACAAGAAAAAGACTGATAGATAGCCCGATTACAAAATGGGCAAAAGACATGGAAAGATTTTCACAGAAGAAGATATTCAGATGGCCAACAGACACATGAAGAAATGGTCAAAATAATTGTCAATAAGAGATATGCAAATCAAAACCACAATGAGATACAATCTCACCCCAGTAACAGTGGCAAAGTTTAACACGACAGCAAGTAATAAATGTTGAAAAGGATGCGGCAAGATAAAAATGCTTATATACTGTTGGTGGCATTATCAATTGGTACAACTACTCTGGAAGGCAGTTTGGCATTTCCTCAAAAAACTGAACATAGAAATTACGTATGACCCAGCTATTCCACTGCTTGGAATATATCCCAAGAAAATGAGAACTGATGCACAATAGGAGATTTGTACACCAATGTCCATAGCAGCAGTATTAGCCATTGGAAGAACATGGAAACAGTCCAAATGTCCAACCAGGATCAAATGGATCGAGAAATTGTGGTACATTCACACAATGGAATACTACCCAACATGCCAGAGCTATGATTTTGAAAATCAATACTTAACTTGGGAGAGCATTATGCTAAGTTAACTAATTCAGTCCTATAAGGACAAATACTGTTTAAAACCATTATTGTAGAAATAGTAAGCTAGTAAAAGGCAAATGAGGATCCAAGGGGTGGGGGGCAGAGCAAAGAGATCAGGATGAGTGGTGGGGTAGTTAATCATAGGTCATGCAATGTGATGAGTGGAGGGTGGGGTGAGTAAAGGAAATGGGAAAGATTAGGTGTGACAAATAATGTATATGAACTTTCTAAGTAAACCAGTATAAAACAAAAATTTCATTTAAAAAAAACCAAAACAATTCTCACTACTGGACCTATAGGCAACATTTGAAACTGTCAACACCTTCATCTTCCACAATCAATGCACAGGAGGTCAGATGCATTGTATTGGGAAAGTCTGCAGTCAGGGACTTCGCCACATTACTGAGAAACAATGCTAGTTTGAGGACAGAGGTACACCTGATTGAGGCCATGGTCTTCTCATTCAATTGCTATGCTGCTGAGATCTATCTGCACAATGAATAAGGATGACAGGAGAAAAATTGATGCCTTTGAACTGTGGTGTTGGAGAAGAGTGCTGAATATTCCATAGACTGCCAAAAGAACAAACAGATGTGTCTTGGACAAGATGAAGCCAGAGAGCTGCTTGGAAACAAAGATGATAAAGCATCATGCTTGGGAAGGTGAAGGGATAGCAAAAGAGAGGAAGACCATGTAGATTGACACAGTGACTGCAACAATGGGCTCCAATGTGTCAGAGATTGTGAGAATGGCACAGAATAGGGCAGAGTTTAGATCTGTTGTTCCTAGGGTTACTATGGATCATGCTCAACTTGACAGCACCTAACAACAACATATTTATAGCAGCACTATACACACAGCAAGAAAATGGAAACTTTCCAAAGTAACTAAAATAAATAAATTAATTAAGAAATAGTGGTACATTCACACAATGGAATACTCTGCAGAACTAAGGAATAACAATTTTGTAAAATACTACATAACATGGGAGAGTCTAGAGTGAATTATGCTAAGTAAACTAACTCAGTCTTATAAGGACAAGCACTGCATAAGAGTATTACTATAAAAATAGAAGAATATCTAAAAAGATATGTGTAATCATCCAAAAAGGGAAAGAGAAAAGAAGAGGGCAGGAAAAAGGGAAGGATAGAAATCAATAGAGTTGTTGTTGTTGTTATGTGCCATCGAGTTGCTTGCGACTCATAGCGACCCTATGTACAACAGCCCTAAACTCCGCTCTGTCCTGTGCCAATCGCACTGTCTCTGACACTCCCAT
>NW_006399984.1:4526251-4531255 GCF_000299155.1 Elephantulus edwardii | reverse complement strand
AAAAAGGTATGGAGATAGGATGCATCCCTGGCGTACGCCCTTCCCAATTTTGAACCATGCAGTGTTCCCTTGCTCTGTTCTGACGACTGCCTCCTGGTCCGAGTTTAATGAGTAGATGAGAAGTAAAGAAATAGGAAAGATTCAATGGAGACTCAAAAGTGTAATAATAGGCATAGATCAACAGTAATTAAATTACATCAAATACAATGACTATGAACTTTGAGAGACGACGATAGTTATAGCAAAGCTTCAGGTCTTTTATTCACGGGGTCACTATGAGTCGTGCTCAACTCGACATCAGTCAACAACTACAATGTAAATAAATGATTGTATGAAGTACAATGTAAATGAAAAATTGTATAAACACATTATTCATCAGTGAAACACAATGTACATGAATTATTGTATGCAAACTAATAAAAATATGTTTAAAAAATCTTGCCGCATCCTGTGCTGTCCATATGATCTCTGATATGCTCGAGCCCATTGTTGCAGTCAACATGTCAATCTATCAGTCTCCTTGATCGTCTTCCTATCTTTCTCTGACCTTCTACCAGTCCCACATGAAGTCTTTTACCAAAGACTAATGTCTCCTGACAGCATGTCCAAGGTATGTGAGATGAAGTTTCACCATTCTTGTCTCTAAGGAGCACCCTAGTTGCCCCTCTCCTCTTGGAGAGGATTTGTTTGTTCTTTTGGTAGTCCATGGGAGGTTCAATATTCTTATCCAACAACATAATTTAAAAAGATTGATTCTTCTTTAGTCTTCCTTATTCAATACCCAATTTTCACATGCATACAAAGCAATTGAAAATACTATGGCTTGGAGCAGGCACACCTTAGTCTTTATAATGACATACTTATACTTCAGCACTTAAAAGAGCAGATTTTCCCAATCAAGCACATTTTTTCATATCTTCACTGCTGCAACTATAGATGTTGATTGTGGATTTTAGAGAACAGAAATCCTTGACAATTTCACTCGTTTCTCCATCTACCAAAATGTGTCTTATAAGCCCAATGATGAGGATTTTCTTGATGTTGAGATATACTCTTTATTGAAGTTTGATCTTCAGTAAGTGCTTCAAGTCTTCTTCACTTTCTGCAAGCAAAGTTGTGCCATCTGCATAACACAGGTTCCTCCAGTTTTGATGCCATATTCTCCATATAGTCCAGCTTCATGAATTAATTGCTCAGTATACAGATTGAATAAGCAAAGATAAATCATACAACCTCAACACACATCTTTCCTGATTTTAAACTATGCAGAATCCCCTTCTCCTGTTCAAGCTTGTTCTCAATCTATGTATAGATTTTGCTTGAGCATAGTTAAGTGTTTTGGAATTCCCATTCATCCCAATATTATCCATCAATTTTTATAATCTACACAGGTTAATGTCTTTTCATAGTCAAGAAAACAATAACAATGTCTCTTCTTATAAACTTCTCTATTGCTTAACTCATAGTCCTATAATGTGGACTGTAATATTAGCACAATCAACCATGTGAAACCAGTAGGGTAGCCTTTGCCCAGGGACAGAGCTTAGAAGTCAGGAAGTGAAGTAAAAGACAAATAGAATGGGTAAATAAAGAGAATGTGGGGAAAGTGCTGTTACAGTGTGGAATTGCAGTGTGGATCTACGCTAAAAAAAAAACAAGTGTACTTATTGTTGAATGGAAAATAATTTTCCCTGCAAACTTCCACTGAAACTACAATTTAAAACAAAACAAAATATAAAAATGCTCATCCTGGTCAGTATTGTTTGATCAAAAACTACATTTTCAACATCTAAGGTCTCTAAATGGTTTCAACCCGCAGTCAACAACAACATCTTCAACAAAAGAATTCCTTCTGAATAACTTTTTCCTATTAAGATCAGCATTGTCTCCCAGTCATTCGAAACACACATTTCAAATGCTATGTTGGCTTGTGTGCCCACATCCAGTTCGTGAAAACAGACAGTGCACCTGCTCCAAAGGTCCACACAAGCTTTGTCTTTCCTTTGTGATACCGCCACCAGCCACCTCTACCTCATTGGCTCTGCAAGACAAGCCTCAGCTCCTGAGTGATGGTCTGTTCAGGCTCTCACCCTAACACCCCCATGTTGTCTTCTGTCATGGTAATTGACTCACACTTCAAGTTCCTACAGATTCCATGATTCCTTTGAACACCTAAATCAAGTCTAAGTTCTCTACCTAAATTAAAAATTCTCCCAGCAACTCATACATATCTAGCTGCCTTCAAACTCCATCTTCGCTTCTTCCTACTTACATATCCTGGGTTCGCAGCAAACTTGAATCCAAGATATATAGAAATGTATGTTCCCTTTGCCCAAAATAACCTACATATCCACCTGTTGGGGTCCATATTTGAAGGATTATTCAATAGATATCACTGGGACAATTGGTTAGTTATTTGAAGAAATTAGTTTTGATTTTTCAGTTAATACTGGAAATAATATATGCCATATAAATGAAACTTTAAAAAAATAGAATTCCATTTTTAAAAACCAAACCATAATAGTATAAGGAAAATACAAGTTACTATCAAAATCTCTGAGCAGGGAGCTTCAAGGCAATAAAATGTCAAAGCAAAGAAGGAACCAATTTCACTACATTATGTTAGAAGAGAACATAACTAAAAGAACTGCAAAACTACTGTTTGGTGGGGAGGGGCAGGGAAGACATTTACAGAAAATCCAAAGAGTTGTTATATTTTTACATGTGAAGAGTTTAAAAAATAAGAATAAAACAATAGGACCCCTATAGACAAATGGACAAAGGGGAAAAAAACACATGTAATTTATGTAAGAGAAGATACATTTTTTTCGCTGGTGTTAGTTGTCCTTGAGTCCATTCTAACTTGTAGAGACACCATGTACAACAGAATGAAACATTGTCTGACCCTGAGGCCTCTCATCTCCGCTGATATGCTTCGACCCATTGTTGTGCAACTCTGGTGGCCTAGTGACAAGAAGCTACACTACAATCTCAAAGGCACATGGTTCGAGTTCACCAGCTGTTCTGAAAGAAGGATGGACAATCTCCTCCCATCTGATTACTTGTTTCTGAAAACCTGGTAGAGGGTAAGCTATGGGTCACTTCTGATTCGATGGTGCACAACAACAATAATTAGTCTAAGTGGGAATAGGATGGGCACTCTCTTCCTCTGCAATTAGCTGCCTTGGAAAACCCACCAGAGGGTTGGCTATGAGTCATTTACAAGTGAATGGTACAAAACAACAACTACCATCCTAAGGCATTTGTCTTACAGCACTATATTCTGCCATGATATATAGGTTTAATTGGCTGATTCTTGGAAACAAATGGCCAGGATTAAGTGTTACCCAGTTGGCATTCAAATACTAGAAGAGATCCAAGGGGAAAAGACAGACAGTCTCCTCCCATTTGATTTACAGTCTCAGAAAACCTGCTGAAAGGTCAGCTATCTTCCTCGTCTATCCTAATTTCTAAGCTCCACTGAAACCTAATAGTATTTGAATGTTGTTGTTTTGTTGTTATATGCCCTTGAGTTGCTTGCACTGGATACTGTTCTATCCTGTGCCAACCTTATTATCTCTGATTCACCTACCCTCATTACCCCAGTCACTGAGTCAATCCATCTCATTCAGGGTCTTTCTCTCTTGTGCTGTCCCTCTTACCTCCCAAGCAGGATGTCCCTCTCCAAGAACTGGTTCCACCTTCAAACATGCCCATAGTATTTCAGAAAAAGGTCCAGGGTGAGCTCTGGTGACTTAGAGGCAAGAAACTGCACTGCAATACCAGAGGTGAGCAGTTCGAATCCACCAGATGCTCTGCTGGAGAAGGAGGGACAATTTCCTCTTGGACCAGTCATATCTGATTTGACGGTACACACACACAAAAATAATAAAAATTTGAGCCAGATCCAAGATGGCAGCGGAGGCAGAGACAGCATGGTGAGCTGCGGGAGCAGTGAACCACTTAAAGCAAGGCCATTATGGCCTTCCACAGACCTCGGCTTATTGATAATTGAACACTTAAACAGTTGATGACTGGCCCTCAGTGAAGATAGAGGCTTAACAACAGGAATTCAAGGATTCCCAAGGAGAAATGGGCTCCCAACGTCCCCCTGCAGAGCCCGTGCCACACCGCACAGCCGCTGCAGCTCCATGAGGCTTCTACAGCTGGAACGAATGTATTTGCTCACCCAGGATGGATGCTGGGCACCAGCCCTCCTCAAGACTGGTACAGCGAAGCCACCACACTGCCACAAGGTGGACTTGTTCTGGAGAGAATTCTTGGAGCCAGGATGGCGGCTGTGGGGGAAGTGGGCAACCACCAGCTGCCCGCACAAGAGGGGCCGCACGCTTGCCAAGCGCCTGTGTGGCAGGGTGGGGGAGCGTGCCCCCCACGGCCTCCCATGCTGGGGGGGGGTGCTGCATGCCTCCCACTGGCCTCCCACGCTGGGGGGAGGGGTGCGTGCCCCGCTGGCCGCCTGCGTAGGAGGTGGGGGATGGGATGCATGCCCACAAACTGCAGGTTTGGGTTTCCTTGGACAGACCAAAGAAGATGATTACCTATAGAATGGATTGCTGAAAGTCACTGTGAGTCTGATGACCTTAACAGTGACAACATGCACAAGAGAACCAACATCCAAAATGAACCACGTATTTTGTTCTGTTGAATGCTTCTGCCAAAAGATGGTTAGACCTGGGGGGAGTCTCTTCACAATTCTCAGGTTCCCTTTATCGTATATAAAGGGGGAGGGCAGTGACACCTACTTCAAAATATAGTATAACCACTTATGTTGTTTATTGTTGTTATGTGCCGTCGAGTCGCTTGCGAGTCATAGCAGACCCTATGTACAACAGCCCTAAACAGCTCTGTCCTGTGCCAATCGCACCGTCTCTGACACTCCCATTCCAATTATCCCAGTCACTGAATCAATCCACCTCATAGAGGGCCTTCCTCTCCTGCGCCGTCCCTCCACCCTCCCAAGCATGATGTCCCTCTCCAAGGACC
>NW_006399984.1:4508022-4518912 GCF_000299155.1 Elephantulus edwardii | reverse complement strand
CTGCAGAGTTCACAGAAGCCAGCTGGCTGGCTCGTTTTGGGTGGGAACCCAAGAGAGCTCAGCCAATTTCCCCACCTGTGGGCACGCCCTTAGGTGCTCTCCCAGATAATCAGCCCCAGTAAACACAGGTAAGATCCTACCACCCTTTCTTCTGCCAGGTTAGTTCCACAACAGCTAGGTTGATAGCTCCAGGTGATGGCTGGATCCGAGGTGGTGCCCTGAGGTCACAGGGCTGTGGTGGGGGCTGAGGTGCGTGGTTGTGGAGCTGGAAGGGGGGCGGGGGAAGGGGAGGAAAGCAAGGGACTGGGCGGTAAGGAGCACAGGGCTTGGACACTACCACCAAGAAGAGGGGGCGGGGCTTGGACGCTGCTGGTTGTTTATGCAGCAGCACCCTATGTGTCGGGGGTCACACTGGTGCGGGCTGCAGGGGGGTCGCACAGTGGCGGGTAGTCTTCGCTCCTCTGGAGTTCCGAGGTGGATGGCTGACTATTGCTCTTCCTGTTTCTCTTCCCGGCTCATCTGGCGGCAGAACTCCATCTCTGGTGGCGGAACTCCATCTCTGGCGGCGGAACTCCATCTCTGGCCAAAATAATAAAACTTTAAAAAAGAAAAAGGTTCAGAATCCTTGCCTCCAAGGAGAAGCCTGGTTTCACTCTCTCCAGGATGAACCTGTTTGTCCTAACAGGCTATGATATATTCAGTACTCTTCTCTAGCACCACAGCTCAATGGCATCAATTCTCCTTCATTCATCCCTAGTCATTATCCGACTTTCTGATGCATAGCAAGTAATTACAAAGCCATTGAGTCCATTTTGGGCTCGTCAAGATCCCATGTGACAAAGCAGAATGGCTCCAGAGGCTCACCTTCTGGGCTGTAATTCTTTTTTATTAATTTAATGAAAGTTTACAGAGACTTTGGATTTCCATTCATACATTGTAATTTTTTCCCTGCCCAATCTCCCTATCAGTTCGCTCTTCTCTTTGAAATGGAAAAGAAAAATTCTTTCATTGTTACACAATCCCTTCCCCCAAGTCCACTCCACTATGCAGCCTTCTTTCTGGACTCCTGTCATGACAATAATACCTAATCACATATCCCATTAAAACAGTTCTCTCCCTCAACTGTTTCAATGCAGTATACATAATTTATCCCATCTTTCTCAGTCTTCTCCCAATCTCTATATCAGTTCCATTTTACAACAATGCAACTGTGCAGTATTTGTCCTTTTGTGACTGAGATATTTCACTCAGCATAATGTCCTCCAGGGTCACCCATTTTGAATAATACTTCATGAGTTCCTTGTTTTTCAATGCAGCATAGTATTCCATTGTGTGAATATGCCAGAACGTCTCTATCCATTCGTTTGTTGATGGGCATTATTAGGTTGTTTGCAACTCTTTCCTATTGTGAACAAAGCAGGAATAAACATGGGTGTGCATATATCTGCTTGAGTAGCAGTTATGTTTTCCTTAGGGTACATTCCCAGTAGTGGAACTGCTGTGTCAAACCTATTTCTATTTTCACCTTTTTTGAGAAAGTGCAATATATAGGCTGTAATCTTTACAGAAACATATTACCAGCCCAGCTTTCAACTAGCATCCAAGCACTTAACTACTAAGCAGAAAGCTGTCCTTTCCAGCATCACAGCAACCTGAAGGTCACACAATATTACAGATTGACACAGAAGTAGTGAATGAAAAGAAATTTTTAATTTTTGTTAGGTGTCATTCATCAAATTGACTATAACTCATAGGTACTCTATGAACAACAGATCTGAACCTTGCCCAATCCTGCACCATCCTCAGATGCTCAAGTCCATTGTCACAGTCACTGTATCAATCCATCTTGTTGAGGGTTTCCTCTCTTTCACTGACCTTCCACCTTTCTCAGCATGATGTCCTTCTCCAAAGACTGGCCCCTCTTGACAAAGTATGTGATTTGAAGTTTCACCATCTTTGCCTCTAAAGAGCACACTGGTTACACTCTCTCCAAGATAGACTAATTTTTTTTTCTTTTGGCAGTCCACAGGATGTTCAGTATTCTCTATCAAAGCTTAAAGACATCATTTCTTCATCTGTTATTTTACTGATCATCCAACTTGTAGATGTATAGGAAGTAACTGAAAAAAAAATCACAACTTGGATCAGGTACACCTTAGTTTTTAAACTGGTAGTATTGTTTTTAGTACTTTGGAGAGGTCCTTGATAGCAAATTTTCCCAATACAACATGTCTTCTGATTTTTTTTAAACTGTTGTTACTATGGGATTGTGGATCCCAGTAAGATGAAATTTTTGACAACTTCAATCTTTTCTCTTCTTTTCATAATGTTTACAACAGGTCTATTGGTGAAGATTTTCTTTTCTTGATGTTGAAACAAAATCCATGTTGAAGATTCTAGTCATTGATCTTCTGCATCCAGTGTTCCAAGTTCTCTTCATTTTCAGGATCATAAATTAAGATAATTTCTTATTTAACGTTATGCAAGTTTTTTACTTTAAGTTTTAAAGGATGAAAATAACAATTTATTTGCATTTCTTTGAATATTAGTTACATTAAATTAGGGACCTCTGGTAGTTTACTGGTAAGAAACAAGACATACAATTTTAATCCACCAGCTGTTCCACAAAAGAAAGATGGGCTGTCTCCTCCCATGCTATTCACAGCCTCTAAAAATGCACTGGAGGGTCAGGTATGAGTCAATTCAAACTCAACAGCACAATAGCAGCAGTTACAATAAACAACTTTCTGCATATTTGGAGACTTGTATAGATTCAGTGCATTGCAAACAAAGTCCCCAAATAGTCATAAAATTGCTTAATGTAGTTAATAATTAAATAAATGCTAATTAAAATGCTTTCATTCTTCAAAATTAAGTTTTTAAAAATATAATGTTTAATAAAAATTATGTAAATACAATATGAAGTTTGTTAGTCCTCTACCAAATGTTTCCACAGAGTAAATGCTAGCTATTATTGTTGCTGCAATGAATAGTAATAGTATTGGTAGTGGTGTTTTTATGTGCCATTGAGTCACATGCGACTCATAGCGACACTGTGTACAACAGCCCTAAACCGTGCTCTATCCCTTGCCAATCTTATTTTCTCTGACACACCTATCTCCATTACCCCAGTGACTGAATCAATCCATCTCATCGAGGGTCTTCCTCTCCTGCACTGTCCCTCCACACCCCCAAAGATGACATCCCTCTCCAAGGACTGATCCTGCCTTGCAACATGTACAGAATATGTCAGACGAAGCCTCAGAATCCTTGCCTCCAAGGGGAAGCCTGGCTTCACCCTCTCCAGGATGAACTTGTTTGTTCTCTTAGCCGTCCATGGTATATTCAATACCTTTCTCCAGCACCACAGCTTAAAGGCATCAATTCTCCTTCTATCATATCATGGCCTGTATCAGGCACACCTTAGTCTCCAGACTAACATCGTAGCTCTTCAGTACTTTAGAGAGGTCTATGAGAGCAGACTTTCCCAATGTAATTAATCTTTTAATTTCCTGGCTGCAAGTACCAAGAGTGCTGATTGTAGAGCCAAGCAAACTGAAGCTGTAAACAATCTCAATCTCTTCATCATCTCTCATAATGCTGCCAAACAGCCCAGTGGTGAGAATCTTTGTTTTTCCTTGATGCTGAGCTTCAATCCATATTGAAGGCTGAAGGCCTTGACCTTCTGCAGCAAGCACTTCCGGTCTTCCTCAGGTTCATCAAACAGGGTTGTGTCATCCACATAACACAGATTGTTGATGAGTCTACCTCCAATCATGATGCCACACTTCTCCTCATAGAGTCCAGCCTCCTGGATAATCTGTCCCTCATATAGATTGAAAAGATATGGAGCTAGGACACATCCCTGATGCACACCTTTTCTCATTTTGAGCCATGCAGTGTTTCCTTGCTCTGTTCTGACGACTGCCTCCTGGTCCAAGTATAAGTTTCACAGAAGCATAGTCAAGTGTTCTGGGATTCCCATTCTTTTCAGAGTCAGCCACAGTTTGTTGTGATTCACACAGTCAAATGTCTTTGCATAGTCAGTGAAGCACAGACAGTCATTCTTCTGGTACTCTCTGCTTTCAGTCAAGATCCATCTGACATTAGCTATAATATCCCAAGTGCCATGGCCTCTTCTAAACCCAACCTGCACTTTAGGCAGTTCTCTGTTGATGTGCCATTCCAGTCAGTTTTGGATAATCTTCAGCAGAATTTTGCTTACATGTGATATCAATGATACTTTTGATAATTTCCACACTCTGTCAGATCACCTTTCTTTGGAATGAGAACAAATATAGATCTCTTCCAGTCAGCTGCACAACTTGGTGAGCACATCCTGGGCAGCATCTTTTTGTTGAAATATGTCAATCTGTATGCCATCAATTCCTGGGGCCTTGTTTTTTTGCCAGTTCTTTCAGGGAAGCTTGAACTTCTTCTTTCATCACCACAGGCTCTTGCTCATACATTGTTTCATGAAATTCTTCTGTGTCCACCACCACCTCGTTTAGGTACAATGACTATGCATACTCCTTCCATCTTCTTTAAATGATTCCTGGATCATTTAATATTCTGCCCAAAGCATCCTTAAGTATTGCAACTCTATGTTTGAATTTATTATTCAGTTCCTTCAGCTTAAGAAATGCTGAGCAAGTTTGGTCCTTTTGATTTTCTAACTCCAGCTCCTTGCACATTTCATTGTAATAGTTTACTTAGTCTTCCTGTGCTGCCCTCTTTAATCTTCTGTTCAACTCCTTAATATCTTCATTTCTTCCCTTTGTTTTGGCTTCTCGTTGCTCCAGGGCTATATTTAGAGTTTTTTCTGACATCCACCTTGTTCTTTTCTTCCTCCTCTGTCTTTGTAAGTTATTATTACCAGTGCTAATTATAAGAGGTTTTTGTAGGCTTTGCTATCCAGATGGATTAAGAGAGTGAAAACGAGGATCTTTCTTTGGAGAACAAGTGGGCAATTTTGTCTTTTTCTTCAGAGAAGAATCTAGGAAACACACAGTATTCCGCATATTCACACTTACTTTTGATCAGTTACAACAAACCACATTTATGACCAACTCTTTATGTTCTTGTTTGTTATTTGTTGCTATCCAGTAAACCACAATTCATTGCTATCTTACAAATAGCAGATCTAAACATTGTCCAGTGTGCACCATCATCTGATTTCTTTCATGCTCAATCCCATTTATAACAGTTACTGTGTCAATCCATCTTGTTGAGGGTTTTCCCCTTTTTCTCTGACCCTGCATCTTTCCCAGGATATATATTTCCAAGAACTGGCCCCTCCTGACAACATGCCCAAGGTATGTGAGATAAAAACCAAAGAAATAACTCTCACTAATTTATGGCTAGAAATAGCATTGTCATTTACAAGGATAGTACATATGATCCAGAACCTTCCAAAAGTTGAGTCACTATTGCAACTGATATAATGCTATTATTGTCCAACTCTTCTTCATGATGATTAGTTTTTTCACTTTCTTTTTCTCCCCATTTGTTTTCACATAATTATCAATAAAAATCATGTTTTGTTCATGCACATTGTGCTTTTTATAATTACTTACTACTGATTCATTCTTTTTTCACCCTGTAATCAAGTCCCCATAGCACTTACCTATTCTTTCACCTCCCCATCCATCCACCAATCTTTTTCACCTCTTTCTCTTTTCCCCTCCTCTTTTAAACATTTATATATGTTCTGTTCCTATTTGCCAATTAAAGACTCTAAACAAGCAAGCATATGCACACCTCAGCTATAAAAGTAGTTTGCTGTACTAGGGTAATATGTGAGTTGGTGTGATGCTGGAAGCAACGTTACCAGTGTTTTAAACCTCAGCAGGGTCACCCATGGTGGACAGGTTTCAGCAGAGCTCCTAGATTAAGACAGACTAGGAAGCGCTTCTGAAATAATGAGTCTTCAAAAACTAGAGAAACATGGATAGATTAAGTATTAAAACTAGAGCCCAGATTGGAAGTCACTCAAAACGAGGTAAAACAGCTGCAAACACCCATTAATAATTGGAATGTAGAATTTAGTAAAACTGGAAGCTGTAAAAAAAATGAAATGGAATGCATACAGATAACATTCTAAGCATTAGTGAGCTGAGATGGACTGGCATTGGCCACTTTGAATCAGACAATCATATGATCTATGACAGGAATGAAAAACTGAGGAAAACTAGTATTGCATTCATGGTTAAAAAAGACCATTTCAGGTATCACTGTGAGTGATAGGACACGGTCCATATATGTGCAAGGAAGCCCTGTTAATACAAGTATTGTTCAAATATATGTAGCAATGGCTAAAGCCAAAGATAAGGAAATTGAGAAATTCCATCAACTTTTAAAGTCCAAATCGGCCAAATACCCGATCAAGACGCATTAATAATAATTGCTGCCTGGAATGCAAATATTGGAAACAAAGCAGTTGGACTGATAGTCAGAAATTATAGACATGATGACAGAAATGAGGATTTGGATTGAATGATTTAATTTGTTCATTCAATAATTTATTCACTGCAAATACCTTTTTAAAGAAGTAGACATAGCAGTTATACACTTAAGCTTTACCTAACAGAGTGCACAGGGATCAAACTGACTACATCTGTGGAAAGAATCATTGGAGAAGCTCTATGTTAGCAGTCAAAACCAAGCCAGCTGCTGACTGTGGAACAGATCATCAATTACTGCAAGATAAAACTGAAGCTGCAGAAAATGAAAGCAAGTTCATATGGCTTTGGGTGTATCCCATTTAAAAATCACTTCCAGAATAAGTTTAAGGCATTGATCACTAAGGATCAAAGACCAGATGAGTTATGGGATGACATCAAGGATACTATACATAAGGAGAGCAAAAGAGCACTACAAAGACAGAGGAGAAAGGAAAATAAAAATGAATGCCAGAGGAGACTCTGAAAAGTGCACTAGAGCTTTGGGGGGAAAAAAGGAATAGACTCTGAAGTAAAAGAGATTAAAAAGAGGTAAACATAAGATTTCAAACAGCAGCTTGAGAAAACAAAGTAAAATTTTGTAATAAAATGTGTAAATAACTGGAATTTAAGAATAAAAGGGGAAGAACTTGCTCAGCATTTTCAAAATGAAAGAACTGAGAAACAAATTCTAGCCTCAAGTGACAATACTGAGAGATGCTGTGGGAAAAATCTTGAATGATCCAGGAAGCATCAAAAGAAGATGGAGGAATAGAGAGAGTCACTACAACAAAAAAGGATTGACACATGGAATCATTTCAGGAAGCAGAATATGATCAAGAGACAATGATAATGAAAGAAGAACTTCAAGCTGTATTAAAGGCATTGGGGGAAACAGGAATCAATGGGATACCAATAGACATGTTCCAACTGACAGATGCAACCTTGGACATGTTCACTAGTCTATGCTAGAAATTTGGAGGTCAGCTGCCTGGCCATCTGACTGGAAGAGGTCTATATTTGTTCCCATTCCTAAAAGAAAGAAAGTGATCCAATAGACTGTGGAAATTATTGAAAAATATGGATATCACATGCAAGTAGAATATTGCTAAAAATTATCTGAAAATGGTTAAAACAGTACACAGACACAGAACTGCCAGATGTTTAAGCTGGGTTTGGAGAAGCCATGGCACCTCTTCGAAGAAAAGACTCTCAACAAGATGTGACGTAGCCACAGCAAAAGCCTCAAGTGTTTCAGCAATGGTGAGGATGGGGCAAAGAATAGGAGAGATGTCAGATCTATTCTTCATAGGCTTGCTATGAGTGATACTAGACTTTTAGTAAGCATTGCTAATCAACAACATTTGATAATTGCAATAACCATAACTATTGCTAGTCAACAATAACATTTGCTAATTGCAATAACTGTCCTTATGGAACCAGGAGTAGCACCAACTTCCTAGAGTGCATGCATCTGGAAATTCTGGAACTTTGAGAAATGGTGATAGTTATAGAAAGGCTTCAGGTCTTTTGTTCATAGGGTCACTATGAGTTGCTCGACTTGATGGTAATCAACAACAACATCATTGTCCCTACATCAGTTGTTCCCAGGTTGATTCTCCCTTGTCCTGATCTTTTACAGTGTTTACTGTCTACCTTCTATTTGTGCTTTCCCCCGATCCCCACACCTCATTCCTCAGTTAACTTCCTATTTCACAGGAGTGGTTTTATGCAATATTAGTCCTTTTATGACTGAATTATTTCACTAAGCATAATGTCCTCTAGATTCCCCCATGTTGTGTTGTATTTTACTGATACTCCGTTGTTCTTTAGTGCTGCATAGTATTTCATTGTGTGAATGTATAGCCATTTCTCTATTCGGTCTTTTGTTGATGGGCATTTGGATTATTTCTATGTTCTTTGTATTTTAATTAATGCTGTGATTAACAGGTGTACATATAGGTGCAAATTTTTAATATATGTATATTTTAAGGCGAGTATGTATTAGAGTATGTTTCGTCAGTCTATACAAAGACAAATAGATTGGATTGATAAAGATTTTTATAATAAAAGTCAAAAATAACAAACTTTCTGTAAAAAAAATGAGATGAGACATTGCATTTGTCAGAACTGATTTACATCAACTTCATCAGAGTGGAACCCCTTGGTGCATTCTGAACTGCTTCACTGATGCACGCCTTGGATGAGGAGTATATGGACAGGCACAGCACACTAGCTCATGTGGCACACCAGAACGAGACACACAGAATCACAAGGTTTGCCAGAGAGAGACACACAGGTCCATGATGCATAACAGAGTGAGACACACACATCCATGATGCACAACAGAGCGAGACACACAGGTCCGTGACAAACAATGGACGAGATACACAAGTCCATGATGCATGACAAACTGAGACACACATGTCCATGATGCACAATGGAGCGAGACACACAGGTCCGTGATGAATGACAGAGCAAGACACACAGGACCACAAGGCTGGCCAGAGTGAGACACATAGGCCCATGACATGCACAAGAAAGCAAGACACGAGAAAGAGCATTCTCAGGATGGAGGGATGTAGTCATCCTCCAATCTGTCTTACAGATTCTGTTCTGTCAGCCAAGTGACTCGGGCATGAATGCTGCGTGATCTAAACTAGTCACAACAGCACCATGCCTACTCTTTCTTGTAGTGATTGATTTCAAGGTTGGCATGTGATGCAGTTTCAACAAAGGAAACACGGTTCTTGCTGAGGGTCTCTGCACATAAGAGACAGAGGACGGAACTTGTCCTCCTGGTCTGCTAGAATCACCATGCCTAGTTTTGGTGTCTGAAATGATGATGGCTTCCTTATGACCACGGTTGTTGTTGTTATGTGCCATCAAGTCACTTGCGATTCATAGTGACCCTATGTATAAGAGCCCTAAACCCTGCTCTATGATGTGTCAACCTCATTGTCTCTAACACACCTACTTGCATTACCCTAATCACTGAATCGATCCATTTCATCGAGGGTCTTCCTTTCTTGTGCTCTCCCTCCAAACTCTCAAATATGATGTCCCTCTCCAAGGACCAGTTCCTCCTTGCAACATGCCTAAAATATGTCAGATGAAGCCTCAGAATCCTTTTCTCCAAGGAGCAGCCCAGTTTCACCTTCTCTGGGACAAATCTGTTTGGTTTCTTAGCAGTCTATGGTATATTCAACACTCTTCTCCAGCACCACAGCTCAAAGCATCTTTCTGTGTCATCCCTTGTCATTGTCCAGCTCTCTGACCATTGGTACCAAGTCAATATACCAAGAGTGGCAGAATATCAAATGAGAAGAAATTGCTTCTACAAGCGCTGAACTCCTTGGGTCCCAGACAATTTTGTAATTGGTGGAGGGAGGGGGTATCATGTGGCAAAAGGGTATCTACATACCACATACAGGGTGTGAATGGTCTCTGGACTTTTCAAAATGGTGTCTTGTCAAGGAGCGCTGGGGAGCTCTGGTGGCCTAGTGGGTAAGTAATTGCATTGTCAACTTGACAATAGATAGTTCAAATCCACAAAGTAATCCACAGGAGAAAGATAGGTGACTTCCTCTTATGCAAATTATAGCCTCAGAAAATCATCAGCTGAGGTGGTTTCAAGGGTGAGGAATTGAATTGAGCAGGTCATGTAAATTTGTATGGCATACACTCAGTTACTAACTGAATGGTGGCCAATTCAAACCCACCAGCTGCTCTGCAAAAGAATGAAGTGGCAGGAGAATTGAAAGAATATCCCTTGCTCAAGAATAGGAAAACTCAATGTTGTCAAAATGGCAATACTACGAAAGGCAATTTACACGTTCAATGCAATCCCAATACAAATACCAATTCCATTCTTCAACGAGATGGAAAAGGCAATCTCCAGCTTCATTTGGAATAGAAAGAAGCCCCGAATAAGCAAAGCACTCCTTAAAAATAGAAAAAAGGTAGGAGGCATCTCACTCCCTGATTTCAAATCCTACTACACTGCCGTGGTAGTCAAGACAGCATGGTACTGGTACAATGACAGACACATAGATCAATGGAAAAGAATTGAGAACTTGGAAATAAGCCCATCTATTTATGGTCAACTGATTTTTGACAAGGACATGAAATCAGTTAGGTTGGGAAATGACAGCCTTTTTAACAAATGGTGTTGGCAAAATTGGAAAACTATCTGCAGAAAAATTAAACAAGATTCACACCTCACTCCATGTACAAAAAGCAACTCAAGGTGGATCATGGACCTAGGACTGAAACCAAGGACTAGAAACTTCATTCAAGAAAAGTTTGGAAGAACTCTAGTAGTCCTAATCCACAACATAAAGAGTCTCCCAAGTATCCTGAAAAATTTACAACCAGGAGAAGATAAAATAGATGAATGGGACCTTCTAAGAATCAAATCCCTATGCACATCCAAAAACTTCTCCAACAG
>NW_006399984.1:4506050-4507527 GCF_000299155.1 Elephantulus edwardii | reverse complement strand
AACCTAAATGCCCATCAACAAAAGAATGGATAGAGAAGCTATGGTATATTCACACAATGGAATACTATGCTGCATTGAAAAACAAGGAACTCATGCAATATTATTGAAAATGGTTGACCCTGGATGACATTATGCTGAGTGAAATATCTCAGTCACAAAAGGACAATTATTATATGGTACCACTGTTGTAGAATGAGGCCGACATTGGGGTGGGGGTAGGACTGAGAAAAACTGGATGAATTATGTTTACTGCATTGAAGCCAAAATTAATATCTTTTAGGGCATTATGATTATCGTAAGAGTCCGGAATGAGGGTTGCAGAGTGGAGTATACTTGGGGTGGGAGTGGGAATGTGTGGGGTGGGGGAGGGGATTGTATAAAAATGAAGGAGTTTATCTTTTGCTTTTCAAGGAGAGGAGCGAACTGGGCGTGGAGGTGGGGAGGTGGGGAGAAAAGTGCAACAATGAATGAATGGAATTCCAAAATCTCTGTAGATGTTCATTGAAATTAATAATAATAATAGCAATAAAAAATTTAAAAAAAGAGTGATGTGGCAGTCTGGACACTATGGAGCAACTCTTCCCTGTTCTAGTTGTTGTTGTTGTTGATTGCTGTTGAGTCAAGCATGACTCATTGCGACTCTATAAACAAAAGGCCAGAAGTCTTTGTATAACTATCGTTATTTATCAAAGTTCATAGAGTTTCCAGAGGCATGTTGTTTAGGAAGTGAATGTCACTAGAGATTCATTAAAAAGGAACTGACTGGACAGCATTGGGTAGAGGTTGGCATGTGAGTGCTGGGATAGATGCAAGTCTATCTTAATCACTTCCTCCATATGTTGAAACTATTTTTCTTATCTTGTTGACCCAATTCCCAGCTTTCTCCTCTGCTATGCATTTTCTTCACAGCACAGTTTGCTGCCCATTGCTGAAAATTAGAACAAGCGCTACATAAATGTAAAATTTTATTTTGATTATGCTATGTTTCTTTTTCCTTTTAAACTGAACTACACCTTTCTAGGGTTTGCTGTTGTATACTGTAGAGTTGGATCCGACCCATAGCTGATCTTCCAGTGGGTTTTCAGAGGTAGTTAATCGCACAGGAGGAGATTGCCCATCCTCCCACGAAGCAGCTGGTGGCCTTGAATAGTGTGTCTTCGGGATTCCAGTACAGCTTCTTGCCACTAGGTCACCAGAGAGCTCCCTATGCTGTACAAGACCCAGATAATTATTCAGAAAACAAGATTAAGTTTTATCTGTATCTTTTACTCTGTGTAAAGACTTTAAAAGTAAAATCCAAAGGCAAGACAGTTTATAATTTACTGTAATAGAATGACTAGGGAGGATAGAAGGAGAATTGACGCCTTTGAGCTGTGGTGTTGGAGAAGAGTATTGAATGTACCATGGACTGCCAAGAAAACAAACAGATTCATCCTAGAGAGGGTTAAACCAGGCTGCTCCTTGGAGGCAAGGATTC
>NW_006399984.1:4503938-4505190 GCF_000299155.1 Elephantulus edwardii | reverse complement strand
TTTCTTAAAAAATTTTAAGAGTTAAAGAAAAAAGCAAATACTGTATATGGTTATCTGTCTCCTATCAAGAATATCAGAATATTCTTGTAAGTTTCAGTGCAGTAAAACAAAGGCCTCAGCACCAAGTAAATCTCAATGTGACCTATAAAACGTGACAGTACATCTCCAGGAGAATTATCACTCATTCATTTTTTGGTAAAAATACCAACAGTGTAATGATAAATAACTAACTTAAAACTCTAATCATAAAATACAGATCATTCATAACACAAACTGCAGTGGAGACTCATGCTACCTCAGCTAGGATTGACATTTTCTTTGGCAGTGCACAAAGTTCAAAGATGCCTTATCCATTTATTTCAGATCTGGTAGCAACCTCCCCCCCCAACCCCCGCCCTGTCCCACCAGGTTTTCTAAGCAGATTTTACACAACTTACAAATGCAAGTCGTTGCAACATCACCAAGATTTCTGGGATCAGCTCACTAGGTCACTTTCATTATTTGGACCTCATATACTTCCCCTTTCTGGTTAACTCAAGAAAGGGCCTCAACTGATCCAAGAATTCCAATTACTATTGCAGGTGGAAATATCCTGGCTTGGCATAAGCACAAGTGTAGATTCAATATTGGAAAGAGCTAATGTTCTCCCATGATATTAACAATTCCAAGTTGACCTGCAGAGTCAATTCCAGGAGGAGATTCAAGTCAGTGGCAATCTCGATTTCAACGTAGATCTGAAAGTGGTTTTGCATTTGGAATGATCAACTCCCACTCAGTATCCACAGCTATCTCAATATTAAGAGAAGCCTTTTACTTCTCTTATGTTTTGGAAGGCTTCATCCACAGATGTTGTTGTTGTTGTGATGTGCCATCGAGTCGTTTGCGACTCATAGTGACCCTATGTACAAGAGCCCTAAAAGCTGCTCTATCCTGTGCCAACCTCACTGTCTCTGACACACTCACACTCACCACCCCAATCACAGAATCAATCAGTCTCTTTGAGGGTCTTCCTCTCCTGCACCATCCCTCCACTCTCCCAAACATCATGTCTCTCTCCAAGGATCAGTCCCTTCGTGCAACATGCCCGAAGTATGTAAGACTAAGCTTCAGAATCCTTGACTCCAAGGAGCAATTCCACTTCACACTCTCCAGGACAAACCTTTTTGTTCTCCTAGCAGTCCATGGTATATTCAACACTCTTCTCCAGCACCACAGCTCAAAGGCATCAATTCGCTTTCTATCATCCCTAGTC
>NW_006399984.1:4503129-4503838 GCF_000299155.1 Elephantulus edwardii | reverse complement strand
CTAGCAGTCCATGGTATATTCAACACTCTTCTCCAGCACCACAGCTCAAAGGCATCAATTCGCTTTCTATCATCCCTAGTCACTTTCCAACTCTCCAATACATGGCATGCAATTGCAAAGACTATAACTGTGATCAGGTGCACCTTAGTCTCCAGCCTGACATCACTGCTCTTCAGTACTCTTGAGAGGTCCCTCACAGCTGACTTTCCCAATGCAATTCATCTGTTGATTTCCTGGCTGCTGGTACCAAGAGTGCTGACTGTGGAGCCAAGCAAACTAAAACTGCTAACTATCTCAATCTCTTCACCATCCATATTGATGCTGCCAATTGGCCCAGTGGTGAGAATCTTGGTTTTCTTGATGCTGAGCTTCAAACCATATTGAAGGCTGAAGTCCTTGACCCTCTGCAGCAAATGCTTCAGGTCCTCCTCCATTTCAGCAAGCAGGATTGTGCCATTTGCATAACACAGGTTTTTGATGACTCTTCCACCAATCCTGATGCCACATTCCTCCTCATTCAGCCCAGCATCTCAGATAATCTTTCTGCATACAGACTGAGAAGGTATGGAGGCAAACTACATTCCTGATGAACCCCCTTCTTGATTTTGAACCATGGCCTTGAACACTAGTGAGCAAAGACCAGATGAGTTGTGGGAGGATGTTAAATGTATCATCCAGGAAGAGTGCAAATGGTCATTACAAAGACAGA
>NW_006399984.1:4495749-4500989 GCF_000299155.1 Elephantulus edwardii | reverse complement strand
TATAATATCCCTAGTACCACGACCTCTTCTAAATCCAGCCTGCACATCTGGCAGTTCTTTGTTGACTTATTGCTCCAATCATTTTTGGAAATTTTTCAAGAGAATCTTGCTTGCGTGTGATATTAATGATATTGTTCAATAATTTCCACACTCTGTTGGGTCACCTTTCTTTGGCATGGGAACAAATATTGATCTTTTCCAGTCAGTTGACCAACTTGCTTCCCTCCAGATTTCTTGGCATAACTTAGGGAACACATCCAAAGCAGCATGAGTTTATTGAAATATGTCAATTAGTACAATTAGGAAACTATAGTAATTTAAGGAACTAGCCTTTGAAAAGGACAAAAAACATTTTTATTCCATGAGCAAAAGTAATGTGTTTTAATTCTTGCTGTAATTTAATGGTTCAGTAAAGCCAACCTCGTCATAGTACCCAAAGTCAGGTGTCTTCAGGGTGACAATCATCACGGACTTGACCATCACTTTGTGAATGATGAATCTGTCTGTTCTAACTGGTTTTGTTCTGCTGTGACTTTGCCCTCAAATGTAGGCAAATGTTGAAGTGAATCCTGGAGGCTTTAATACCAGTGTGGTTTTGGAGGAGGTAACACAGTCTTGTCTGTTTCGCAGTTGAGGGTGTTTTACATATTCTTCCTTCTTGTCCTGAGCCAACAGCTTCACTCAGTATTGTTTTCTATAACCAGGCAGTGAACTACAGCAGTTGCTCATGTTTTCTGGTTCATGCTATCGTGTGTGTGTGTGTGTGTGTGTGTGTGTGTGTGTGTGTGTGATGAGACAGCAGGATTTCAATAACATCTTCTGATTTTTTTTTAAGCTTCTTTTTCTATGTCTACCAATGGCCACACAGGCAAGCTCCTCTAGATTATAATAGAAGGGATATTTAAAATTTTATTCTGATTTATTGACAAAGTTTGAATACATTGTTTTTCACAAAAGATCCTTCCCATTTCCTTCACTCCACTCTCCCACCCATCCAATTGTACAACCCTATGATTAATACCCTACCCCCTATCCTCACCCCCCTATTTCCACCCACCCCCGGCCTTGAATCCTTATAATCACTCTACAATAATGGTTTTATACAGTATTTCTCCTTGTGTGATTGAGTTTGTTCGCTCAGCATAACGTTCTCCAGTCCCTCTCAAGTTAGCTAGTAATTTGCAAAATTATTGCTCCTGCATGCTGTGTAATATTCCATTATATTAATGTACCACAACTTCTCAGTCTTATTTGTTTATGGTTGAACATCTGAGCTGTTCCCATGTTCTTGCAATCATGAGTAATGCTGTTTTGAACACTGGTGTACAAGTTTTCATTTGAGCCTCAGTTCTCCTTTTCTTGGGGTATATTTCAAGCAATGAAAGAGCTGGGTCATATGGAATTATAAATATTAAATACCTGTGTTCATAAAAATCTTTATCCAACAGGATAAAAAAAAAACAACCCCTACTGACTGGGAACAAACATTTGGCAATACCATCTCAGGCAAGAGTCTCATAACAAAAATTTATAAAATACGACTGGGCCTCCACAGAAAAAGTCTGATAACCCAATTACAAAATGGACAAAAGACACGGAAAGAATTTTCACAGAGGAAGATATTCAAATGGCCAAAGACATACTAAGAAATGCTCCAAATCACTGGCAATAAGAGAGATGCAAATAAAAACTACAATGAGATACCATCTCACTCCAGTAGCAGTGGCAAAGTTTAACAGAACAGCAAGTAATAAATGTTGGAGAGGTTGTGGTGAGATAGGAACTCTGTTACATTATTGGTGGGGTTGTACAATGGTACAACCACTCTGGAAGACACTTTAGTGCTTCCTCAAATAGCTGAACCGGAGCTCTTATGGCTTAGAGGCAAGAAGCTGCACTGCAATCCCAGAGGTACGCAGTTTGAAGCCACCAGATGCTCTGCTGGAGAAGGAGGGACGATCTTTTCCTGTACCAATAAGATCTGATTTGATGGTACATTAGTTCTTTAAGCTAGCTATTTCTACATATATCTTTGTTTCCCTCTTCTACTCTCCACCCCACTTCTTTGTTCTGAACAGGGGGAAATCCACAGTTGTTAGATAGCTGCTGAAAAAATATAAGATCCTTGTTACTACTTAACCAGGCAGGATGTAGAGCACTGTGGGTATGTTATGCTAATTGACCTTTATGTCTCCCAAGACTGTAGTCCTGGGGACCCAGGACCAGTAGCTCATCCTCGCATGGTGCACTAGATATAATCTTTAAATCTCAAACCAGAAATATCCATGAAGGTTTCTTGAAACCAAACAATAGTTTAACTAGAGAAATACAGACCTCAGCACATGGACTATACAGGAATCAGACTGACTATAACTGGAAGGAAGCTCTGGTGAATTAGTGATAAGGAGCTGTGCTGTTGACACAAAGGCACATGATTTTAATCCACCAGCTGCTCCACGAGAGAAAAATGGACAATCTCCTGTGCATTTTACTGCTCTGAAAACCTACTAGAGATCAGCTATAGGTTGGTTCAACTCAAGGGTATATAGCAACAACAACATATGTGTAGAGAGAGTCACTAGCAGTCAAAATAAGGCCAGGAGCTGACTGTGAAACCATAAGACCATCACTCACGTGCAAATTCAAACTGAAGTAGAAGTGTATTAAAATAAGTCCATAAGACCAAAAATACATTGAGTCTTCCTAACGGAATTTAAAAACCATGTTAAGAATATACTTGATGAGTTGAAGATTTGAAGAGTTAGGGGATAACTCCAAGGATATCATTCATGAAGAAAACAAAACAAAGACAGGGAAGAAAGAAAAGACCAAAACGTATGTCAGAGGAGTCTCTGAAAGTTGTACTAGAACACACAGCACATTGACAGGGAACTTCCAGAAATTCAAGCTGGATTTAGAAGAGGCCATGGCATGAGGGATATTATTGCTGATCTCAGATGGATCTTGTTTGAAAGTAGAAAATACAAAGACATTCAACCATGTGAATCATAACAAATTACAGCCAGCATTGAGAAGAATGTGTATCCCAGAACACTTAATGTGCCCATGAGAAATCTATACATAGGCAGTGGCTCCGCCAGAAAGTGCCTCATCAGCTGATGTCAGTGTTCTTTAAAAACAAAACAACTATTTATTATTTTTTAATTAGTTGTTGCACATTTGCTTCCCCCCAAACCCACCCTACAATGCACCCCTTGTTTTCAGGTTGTTCTCAATAGATTATGCATAATCATGCTAGGTCTGTAAATTGCTGCTGAAAATATCACTGACTCACCTATGCAACAGCAAGAGTGCTTTATACTATAGAACAAACTCCAGCATGCGGGGGCCTACCATTCAACAGAAAATGGTGACCCCGGGCGGGGGCTCGTAGACCTTTTTATGGATCAAATGGAGCTGTTTGACCAGGGTGAGGTAATTGGGAACATGATTGGTGGACGAGGGGAACAGTTACTTGGGTCAGTTTGTGACTGGCTTGTGCCTAGGTGGCCACCGAGCCTTCCTTCACCCTTTCCTGTGTCACATACACATGTCCTTGGGTCACGTACTCACATTCTTGTGTCATATACATTAAACCTAAGGATACGCTAATTTAAAACCCTACAAGGACATCAGGCAGCACAGATGGCTAACCTGAGATAAGATCTTCCAGCACTCCTGTGGTTGCTTTCTCTCCTGATTGGCTGCCTCTTGGGTGAAGAATTTTTTTTTAATGGCCTGTCCCTGGAATTGATGACTTTTAGGGTTAGGCTCAGTTCAGGCTTAAGATGGAGATTAGGCACAAAATGGAGTCTGTGCAGTCCTCTCAATCAAACCTTCTTTTTGGATGATTCTTCCCCTCATCTGCTCTAATGTAGTTTTCATTACCTTTCCTCTCTTTACCCAACCCTCCTCTTCACATCTGTCCTATAATAGTGATGTTATGCAGTATTCGTCCTTTTGATACTTAGATATTTCACTCAGCATTCTGTTCTCCAGAATGTTCCCCTAGGTTGTACAATGTTTACAAGTTCATTGTTTTTCAATGTTGCTTAATATTGAATTATTCAAATGTACATAGATTTCCTATTCATTCATTTGTTGATGGGAAGTTGGTTTGTTTCCATCTCTTTGCTATTGTGAATAATGCAACAATAAACATAGGTGTTCATACATCTATTTGAGTCATAGTTCTGGTTTCATCAAGGTATATTCCCAGTAGTGGAAATGCTGGGTCAAATGGTATTTCTATTCCCAACTTTCTGAGAAAGTTCTACACCTCCTTTCATAGTGGTTATACAATTTTTCACTCCACCAAAAGTAAGTAAGATTTCCAACCTCTCTACAACCTCACCAGCATTTGTTGTTTGCTTTCCTTCTAAACTTTGATACTGTTGCACTGTCAGTGTTCTTGTCACCATTATCACAGGGGTATGGTCTGATACTGTGATAAGCAGATGAAGGTAGTCAATAGCATGTCCTGTTTTATAACAATCAGGACACTCTGCTTTCTAATGGCTTAGCTGTCTTTGTCACTGATGATCAGGTTGCAACTCACTCCATTCTCAAGAGCCCCTTGGTAGCACTAGTCTTTCTCAGTAATGTTGAAATCTGAGGTGAATAGCTATAACTAACAACTGGGACTGTGTTTCTTTCTATCCTTTTTATCCTTCTTCACCATATCTTGGTTACTAAAACTTCAAAAGTCTTTTTTAAGTGGCTGAGAGAGGGGGGAATCTACAGGGCTAACTTTTTTTAAGCCTATCTACACACTGGTTCTATAGGATGCACCACCTTTACTCGGGAAACATTACGACTAAACTTCAGAGACATTGATCCCAACATAAGGAACTACCATCAGCTGATGTGTTTGGAATCACGAAGCCATGGAAGCCTCATATATGTTATTAGATGGAGGGCTGGTCAAAGGGAGATAGATGTGAAGGGAGGGGGTAGAGGTGGATGGGTATCCTGGTGGATGGTGGAGCAGTGAAATAAGGGGATAAAGACGCGTGTGAGAAAGGCAGGGACAACACTGACACTAAAGTTAATGCCGCAATAAGGGATATACCTTTAAAATGCTGGTCTGTCTGATACTTCTCTAAATCTGAACATTCACATTAAGACAGACTAGGAAGAAGGATTGGCCATCCACTTCTGAAATAACAGGCCTCTGAAAACCCTATGTACAACAGAACACATTTAGATAACAGAAACGGCAAAGGAGGTTGAGTTTTCTA
>NW_006399984.1:4490222-4493254 GCF_000299155.1 Elephantulus edwardii | reverse complement strand
ACAGATTTGTCCTGGAAAGGGTTAAACCGGGTGGCTCCTTGGAGGCAAAGATTCTGAGGCTCCGTCTAACTTACTTTGGACAGGTTGTGAGGAGAGACCGGTCCTTGGAGAGGGACATCATGCTTGGGAGGGTGGAGGGACGGCGCAGGAGAGGCAGGCCCTCTATGAGGTGGATTGATTCGGTGACTCGGATAATTGGAATGGGAGTGTCAGAGACAGTGCGATTGGCACAGGACAGAGCGGAGTTTAGGGCTGTTGTACATAGGGTCGCTATGAGTCGCAACAACTCGACGGCACATAACAACAACAACAAAAACATCCTTTTCACTGCCATGTCCTTTTGGTGTGCCAAGCTGTGTTCTTTTTACTTTAAGTGCTTTCTATCCTATTTATAGATTTTTGGAGTCTAGGTGAAAGTTTCCTCCGGGTATTCTGTTTTCTATAGACATCGCTTTATAAGGTGCTGACACCCCAAATGCAGATGGTTTGACTATAATAGTCCGTCTATTAGAAAGATGGGCAATCTCCTCTCTCACAATTTACAGCCTCTGAAAACTCACTAGAGGATCAACTATGAGTCCATTCCAACTTGATGGCACATAACAACAATGGATGCAGTGATTTTATTTTGAGTTTCAAAACCTAGCATCTAAATGCAGAAGCTTACTACTCTTATGAAACTTTGGAACTGTTTCCTAATGTGGACAAGGATATTTACCTGATAACAGTCCTTTGATCTAAGAGGAGATTCTTAGCCTTGGGAGGCATAGAATTCTTGCTGCTAGAATATGCAAGCCTCCCTCCTCTCTTTTTTCACTTTTACTAATAAATTAGCCTACTCAAAAGCAAAGGTTGGGAGACACCATATAAGGGGATTTAAAGATTCATCCCTCAGGTAAAAGTTTTGCTGGATTAAAGAAAAGTATTCTTTTCTGACTCTTAGAACCCTGTTGGAGTAAATATACTTTCAAGAGCCATCGGGTCAAACAACCAGGGCTCTTGGGGGGGGGGGTGGCTTCTGGAAACTGAAGCTGCAGCTCACTTATGCTTGCTATCTGCAATTAGGAAATGTTTAAGGTAATGATAACTTTAGATTGGTATAAAAAGAGCAAGGGCCACATTGAGATGTTCATGTCAAACCTTTATCAACTTCATAAAGGGGAACTGTCCTCATCGACAGTATCAATAACACAAAATCAATTCCCATGAGATCAGACCTGTCTCCCATACCTCTTTCTACTCATCTCAACACCAATTTTACAGGTTTGTTAGGTCCAAAATCTGATGTGATAGCTCACAGACCACACAGAACCATGGTGTTTTGTTATTGTCATGTGTCATCAAGGAGCCTGTGACTCACAGCAACCCTATGTACAATAGCTCTGAACACTTCCCTGCCATATCCTGATCCAGTTCATTATCTCAGACACATCCTCCACCATTAATTACCCCAGCTACTCATTCATCTCATCCAGGGTCTTCCTCTCCTGCACTCCTCTCCTTTCAAACATGATATTCCTCTCTAGGGACTGGCGACATGATCAAAGCATGTGAGACAGAACCTCAAAATCCTTGCTTCCAAGGAGCAGCTTTGTTTCACTTTCTTTAGAATAAATCTGTTTGTTCTCTTAGCAGTCCGTGGTACACTCAACACTCCTTTCCAAGGCCAAACTCAAAGACTTCAATTTCTCTTCTGTCATCTCTAGTCATTGTCCAGCTCTCTGATGAATAGCAAGTAATTGCAAAGATCATGACCTTAATCTGGCACACATTAGTCTCCAGACTGACATCGTTGCTCTTTAGCACTTTGGAAAGATCCCTGGCAGCATATTTCTCCAGTCATTTGTCATTTGATTTCTTTGTTGCTGGTGCCAAGACTTGATTGTGGATTCAAGCAAGTGTAATTGTTAACAACCTCAATCTCTTCTCAATCTATCATGATACTGTCAATTGGCCAACTGGTGAGAATATTTGTCTTCTTGATACTGGGCTTCTATTCATATTCAAGACTACAGATAGAGGCTACCTTGGATATGCTCAAGAAGTTGTGCCAGGAAATCTGGAGGACAATTGCCTGGCAACTGACTGGGAGAGATCCATATTTATTACCACTCCTAAGGTGACTCAATAAAGTGTGGAAATTATTAAACAATATTAGTGATATTACAGTCAAGCAAAGTCCTGTTGAAGATTATCCAAAACTATTAGAACAGTACGTCAGCAGAGACCTTCCAAAAATAGAAGTCAGGTTTAGAAGAAGCCATGGTACCAGAGACATTATCACCAATGTCAGATGGATGTTAGCTGAAAGCAGAGAGTACTAGAGAAATGTCTACCTGTGTTTCATTAGCTATGCAAAGGCATTTGATTGGGTGGTTCACAACAAATTGTGGCTGGCCTTGACATTACTCATCCTTCTCCCATAGAGCAGTTAGTGGATTCTAACTGCATGCTTTTGAGATTGCAGGACAGCTTCTTAGCATCAGGCCAACAGAGCTCCCCTAAAAAAAAGGTAGAAGGCAAAAACAAAAGAAAACAAAACAAAAATAGGGAAATGGATCTTGAAAAACAGCAAAGTTCCTCCAAGACACTTAAGGGCTATAAAAGTTTTTTTGGTATATACTTAGGATCAGGTGAAAGATTTTATAAGGGTTCATCTTTCCATTAATATGCTAAAATTTTCTGCTCACACACATTGCATAGAAAGTTATCTTTGATATAAGGTTTTCACTGCGAGGCTAATGTGTTGGCTTTGATCTGCCTCACTCAGCTAAAGAATTAAACCAGATGGGAGAGACTGAAGGAAGTAACATCTGAGCTGTAGTAGCAGACAGTTTACAACAATTTTAATTACTCTTTAAAAAGCTGCTTTTACAATCCCAGAGGCACATAGTTCAAATCCACCAGATGTTCTGCTGGAAAAGGAAGGACAATCTCTTCCAGTACCAGTCAGATTTTATTTGATTTGATGGTACACACACAAGAAATAATAATAATAATAATAATAATAATAATAATAATAATAATAATAA
>NW_006399984.1:4483128-4490122 GCF_000299155.1 Elephantulus edwardii | reverse complement strand
TGGCAATCCCAGAGGCACATGGTTCAAATTCACCAGATGCTCTGCTGGAGGAGGGACAATCTCCTCCTGTACCAGTCAGATCCGATTTGACAGTACACACACACACAAAAAAAAATTTTTTTAAATAATAAATTTTTAAGAAGGTGCTTTTAATAAGAACAACGAGTATGAAGGCTCTTCAAAAGAGTCATTGTTTGGATTGTGTTTTGTAAAACAGGCACGGAAACCAAAAGTAAACAAAGAAGTTTTTACTGAGTCTCAGGCTCTCTGGTGAGGTTCACTGTCCCAAGCCAGAGAGGGGCAGGATGGGTCAGAGAAGTCGCACATGACATGAAGATGAACTAGCTTTTAACTCAGTGAGAAGGAGTCAGCTCTTGTCAAAGGAAGTGGTCTTGTAGCTCACTGATTAGCTGTGGCTGCTGGCACTTGCTGCTGACACTGTGGGGTGGAAACCAGCTTTTGTGAGTGAGGTAGATTGTGGCATCAGATGACAGGGTAGGTTGGAGCACAAGATGGTTTGGGAAATCTTTGCAGCTTCCGTTTCCTTGAGGCCATGTCACAGGATTTGTGGTCAGCCCTGTAGTCCTATCGCCCCAGCCTTTTTGGTTATATAGAGGCTACAAATTCTCTCTGGCAGCTTCCTTCTGTGAAGGTCATCGTGGGGATGGGGGAGAAAGGCTGGGAGAAGGCTCACTGGGCAGCTGGGCATAAGGATGGAGTAACATCTGGTTAACTGTGATACAAGAAATTTCACAGATGAGAGCTTGCAAAAATTTTAGTAGGTATGATGCTACCAATAAAAATAAACATATTATTAATAATGGACTTATAATTGGGGCTAGCCAAGTCACTAATGGTGATTGTCACCACCCTCGTTGGATCCTGAGGACTATCCAGGTTAGATGTTGTCGGGTGTGTGTGTGTGTGTGTGTGTGTGTGTGTGTGTGTGGCTCTGTCCAAGTAAAGGCAAACAAGAAGTAGGAGTCAGGACATAAAGGAATGGTAAAGAAAGCATCCTTAAGATCAAGGACAGGGACATGTATGGTTTCAGGAGGTATATGAGAAAGTAAGGTGTAAGGGTTAGGGACTACTGGGTGGATGGGGAGGACAGCCTTGTTAATAAGGTGTAGGTCCTGAACAAGCCTATAAGCACCTAAGGATTTGCATACCCTCAAGATGGGAGTGTTACATGGAGAGTTGGTAGGTATTAGAAGTCTTTGGCTGAGGAACATGGTAATAATAGGGCGTATTCCACAATGGCAAGATTCTGAGATAGAAAACTGGGGGCATGACAGAAACTTAGTAGGATCTTTAAGAGAGGTAGCAACAGGAGGGTGGTGGGAGGCTACTACTAGCTTTGAGGTATCCCAGACTACAGGATTAACGATATCAGGAGGTAAAGGGATGTATTTATTCTGTCTCCATACCTTTTCGATTTGTATGCAAAAGAGAACACCCGAGACGCTGGGCTGTACGAAGAGGAATGTGGCATCAGGATTGGTGGAAGAGTCATCAACAACCTGCATTATGCAGATGATACAACCCTGCTTGCTGAAACGGAGGAGGACCTGAAGCGCTTGCTGCAGAAGGTCAAGGACTGCAGCCTCCTATATGGATTGAAGCTCAACACCAAGAAAACAAAGATTCTCACCACTGGGCCAATTGGCAGCATCAGTATGGATGATGAAGAGATTAAGATAGTTTAGGTTTATTTATTTTTTTATTTTATTTTTTTAATTTTTATTTTGTGTGCGTGTACCGTCAAATCAGATCTGACTGGTACAGGAGGATATTGCGCCTCCTTCTCCGGCAGAGCATCTGGTGGACTCGAACCGTGTTCCTCTGGGATTGCAGTGCAGCTTCTTGCCACTAGGCACCAGAGCTCCCCAGATAGTTTAGTTTTAGTTTGCTTGGCTCCACAATCAACACTCTTGGTAACAGCAGCCAGGAAATCAAGAGACGAATTGCATTGGGAAAGTTGGCTGTGAGGGACTTCTCAAGAGTACTGAAGAGCAACGATGTCAGGCTGGAGACTAAGGTGCACCTGATCCGAGCTATATAGTCTTCGCAATTATGTGCTATGCATCAGAGAGTTGGACAGTGACTAGGGATGATAGAAAGAGAACTGATGCCTTTGAGCTGTGGTGCTGGAGAACAGTGCTGAATATATCATGAACTGCTAGGAGAACAAACAGGTTTGTCCTGGAGAAGGTGAAGCTGGAATGCTTTTTGGAGTCAAGGATTCTGAAGCTTTGTCTGACATACTTTGGGGATGTTGCAAGGAGGGACTGGTCCTTGAAGAGGGACGTCATGTTTGGCAGAATGGAGGGGCTGCGAAGGAGAGGAAGACCTTCAATGAGATGGATTGATTCTGTGACTGGAGCGGTGGGAATAAGTGTGTTTGGGATTACTAGGTTGGCACAGGATAGAACAGCGTTTAGAGCTCTTGTACAGAGAGTTGCTATGAGTCACAAATTACTCGATGGCACATAACAACAACAAACAAAGGGTGGTCAGAAGCAGAGGATGATAGGCAAGAAATTAGTGGGAGAAGAAGGAGGAGGGAAGGCCCTGTAGAGATAGAAAAAGTGGCATAAAGATTTTGGAGATTATCTCTACCTAACAGGGGGACAGGGCAGGAGGGCATAAGTAAACAGGGATGTGGGAAAGGACTTTTATCTAACACACACGACAAGGGAAGAGTCTTGCATGGGTAAACAGACTTTCCGTTAATACCTATGACCAAGACCTGGGAAGGAGTTGTAGCACCTGAGAAGGCAGGAAGGCCAGAGAAGGTAGACCCTGTGTCTATTAAAAATGAAGCAGACTTACCCATACTTTTATAGTGACCCTGGGCTCAGTGAGGGTAATTGGGGTCCTTGAGTCCAGGCAGCCTCAGTCCTCATCTACCAGGCTGAAGTGCTCAAGAGGTGGGACCATCAGGTTACCATCAGCTGGTCCTCCTCTTTGAGGCACAGAGGATGGGCTTGACACTAGGGGGAAGTCACTTGCTTTCAGTCTGGGTAAAGCTTTGTTGGTGACCATGGGCATGGGCATTGCTGTGCCCAGTGACCTTGTAGGCCACATTTGAATCAGGCCACATTTGAATCACATGCTCAAGGGAGTAGATTTTGAAGGGAGATCCCTCTGAGGCCCTCTTTTACCTTGTGGTGCTGGCTGGAGAGCTACTACAATGGCTTGAGTTTGGAGAGCTACCTTTTGATGCATCCGAGCCTGTTTGATTGCTTCAACTCTGTCCTCCCTGGAATGAAAAACTTTAAAAGCCATGTTTACCAAATCGCAGATGGGCATTTTTGGTCCATCTTCAGCTTTTTTGAGTTTTTTCTTATGTCAGGTGCAGATTGTGTTATGAAATGTGTGACTAAAACCATAGGCCCTGGTGCAGTTGACGAATCTAAGTGGGTGTTAGTTAGCTTCAGTTAGTCTGTTTAAGAAGACTGCTGGATTCTCATCTGGTCCTCGTGTTATTTCTTGGAATTTGCTATAATTAATGACTTTCTGGGAGTCACCTTGCATGCCTGCTAAGAGACACTAAATCATACAGTCACACTTTTGCCTGCCTTCTTGGTCATGTTGATAGCCCCAGTTGGACTCTGCATCTGGGATAGCTACTGCACCTACAAGCATTGTCTGGTCTGTGAGGTGCGTCTGGTCTGCATATGTGCAGGCAGCTGGTAAAATGTGGTCTTTTTCATCAAGTGTGAAGATAGAGGTGAGGATAATGAGGAGATCATGCCAGGTAAGGTCATAAGCTTGCATTAGGTAGCAGAATTCTTTATGGTAAAGAGTGGGGTTAGGGAAAAAAGGAACCAAGGTATTTTTCAATAGTGGGCAAATCAGATAGAGAGTAGGGAACATGGACTCGAACAACTTCTTCAGTGCCTGTAACTTCCTGTAGGGGGCAGAGAAACTCAGGAAATGAGGAAAGTGAACAACACTTAGCTGGCAGGTCATGAGAACGTGTATGAGAGCTAATGGGAGGAAAGAGAGGATACTGTAGTGGGAGGAGAAGATTTCTGGTATGGAGGGGATTGGGGATGAGATGAAGGCATAGTGGGTGCAATTGATTGTGGGGTGGGCTAAATCTTCAGGAGCATCCATGTCAGAGTGGGTAAGGTCAGAGGTTGGAAGAGCAACAGGAGGAGAAGAAAGTTTTGGATTTTTCCAAGCAAGAAACACGTGTGCAGTGCAACAGAGTGTACAGAGGTCTGGATGAGAGCAAAGTAGTCAAAAAGCCTGGATATAGGGAACCTCTGAGTCTTTATCTAACCTGTAACAAGAGTTGTCTAAGGCCATCAAGATATCAGAGTCTAAAGAGCCATCATGTGGTCAACGATGGCAGTTATCAAGTGGGTACTGAGGCCAAGAGACAGAGCAGAAAAAAAATAATTTCTTTTTCTTTATGTCTAAGCAATTTTTTACTTCACACCAGTTAGAAGGTGATGTAGGGTCAAATTTAGATACTTGTGATCCCACCATCAGTCCACACAAGGAAGGAAAGACGGAGAGGTAGCAAGGAGGCTGGGGCAACCCCACAGTCACCAAAGCCCCAGGGCTAGACCTGGTCTAGCAGAAATGGGAATCCCTGAAGTGGCTGAGATTGCAGACAGGAAGCCCAGAGATGGAGTGTTGCGAGGGGATGGGGGTGGGGTGTAACACATGGATTTTCCTCTGGCAGAAGAAGGATGGACTCTGGAGGTTTCTGGTCTGAGATGAAGGAATGGCCCAGAGGCACACAGTCCTCCTGGGTTTTACGGCACCAGATGTTTTGTAAAACAGGCATGAAACCAAAAGTAAGCAAAGAAGCTTTTATTGGGGCTCTCAGGCTCTCTAGCAAGGTTCATTGTCCCAGGCCAGAGAAGGGAAGGACGGATCAGAGAAGTCACAGGTGACATGAAGGTGAACTGGCTTTTAACAACTCAGTGGGAAAAGGCCATCTCTTGACAGAGGAAATGGTTTTGTAGCTTGCTGATTGGCTGTGGCTGCTGGCACTCACTGCTGATGCTGTGGGTCAGGAACCAGCTCTTATGAGCGAGGAAGATTGTGGCATCAGATTGTGAGGTAGGTTGGAGCATCAGAGGGTGTGGAAATCTTCTTTGCAAGTTCCATTTCCTTGAAGCCCTGTCACAGGATTCATGAATTGGCCCTGCAGGCCTATCAGCTTGAAATAGAGTTGACTAAGTCCTTATTAGAGCCTGTGGACTCAATAAGATGTCTAGCATGCTGAAATAAAGGCAAAGAGAGAGAAGCAAATGTGAAAGTAAAGGCAATATATTAGAAAATTACATTCCAAATAGAGGAATGGGTTACCATTTACAGAAAGGAAAGGCAGTGGAGCGGTCATAATGATAGCTATGTTCTTGAGAGAGGATTGGGTCACTTTCTCAAGGGAATTGTTGTCAGGATACTGTGCCTCTAGAATCATGAGTTAATATCATTGGCTTGCTTCCTCCTTTGGGTATGCTTTAGGGCTTGAGTCTGGGACAATGGGAAGATGTCATGGGAAGTTTAAAATTTGGTAGGGAGTTCTCACTCAGTAACTTATTCCTGATATTATGGGTTGCATACTGTTGCTTCAGGGACAGCCTTAATTAACTGTGCATGCCAGGACTATGAAGACAAGGTAAAGCTGTTATTACCATGTGGTTAATGCCTTAGTGTGCCTTTTTCACACAAAGGAATTGTGTCAAGCAGGAGAGACAAGAGGAGGGTACCAAGGTAGCAATTTTAGGGTTTCTTGAGAAAACAGACTTTAGTGCACAGAGCATGAAAGTATAGGCTGAAGTTTTTTGTTACAGTAGAAGGGCGAGAAAAGAAGAAAAAAAAAACAGGGAAGCAAAAGTAAAGGTAAAAAAAGACAACTTTATTAGAAAGTTACATTCCAACAAATATAAACCTTCCTCCTTAGAAAGGAAATGGAGGAGGAAGAGGTGAGGCTCTATTTATGGCTTCTTCTCTTGGCAGGCCTTGGGGCTGCAGCTGGAACTAATAAGATATCACAGAGCTCAAAATGTAAACGATGGTCCTCATTCTGGTCCTTGTTCTCTGATGTCTTTCATGCCCAAAGTGTTCCCGTCTTTTGATATCACTTATGTATCCAAAACACTAATTTTATGCATGCCATTACTGGCTTCCTGATTCTGTTGGTTCATTTCACTTCTGCCTTCCCTATATCATTGGTTTTAATCCTAACAAAGCTACCTGTTCCTTGATCTTGATGGTAGGGTCTGGTCTAAGCTACTTCTGGGTTTTGCCTTTAATGTGAGTTTTTTGTTTTATTATCTCACTGGTATTTGTCCTACTATTTTTTTTTTCACCCAGCCTCACCTTATTTTTTCTGAATTACCAATCCTGACCCTAGCAAGGTGACAAACTTGTCTCATAGATATGAAGGATATTTGCTATATTTGGAGTAAAGAATATGTGCAGACATGGGAAGGTGGTGAAACAAAAGGTGTCAAACTACAGATAATTCTTTGTTAAATTCAGAGTATATGAGACATAAGAGATTGATTTTTTATAATCCAGCTAGGTCTTGGTTAGAAGAATGGGTGGGTAACTATTGTGCTAATGGCTGTAATGCCCCTTTGTTCCGAGGTGAGAATGCTGCTTTGTCAAATGTTAAACTAAGGACAAATTTTCCTAGAACAATGGTATGTTGTTGTTATGTGCCCTCCAATGAGTTTCAGGCAACTCATAGGAACCCTGTGCACAGTAGCTTTGAAACTTGTCCTATCCTGAGCCAATATGTCTCTAACAAGTACCCCCATTACCCCAGTTATTGCATCAATCCATCTCCTCAGGGGTCATCCTGTCTTGCCTGTCCCACCATTCTTCCAAGCATGACAGCCTTCTCCAAGGATTGATTCCTCCTACCAACATAGGTATGTTGTTTGTTGTTGTTGTTATGTGCCGTCGAGTTGCTTGCGACTCATAGCGACCCTATGTACAACAGCCCTAAACTCCGCTCTGT
>NW_006399984.1:4460229-4479133 GCF_000299155.1 Elephantulus edwardii | reverse complement strand
ATTCACATTGAGACAGACTAGGAAGAAGGATTGGCCATCCACTTCTGAAATAGCAGGCCTCTGAAAACCCTATGTAAAACAGAACACATTTAGATAACAGAGATGGCAAAGGAGGTTGAGTTTTTAAGCATGGAAATACAAAGGAAACATAGGTATAGGGAGCTCAAAGAAATAGAGCATGGAGGGTTTTCTAAGACAGCAATCTGCATTTATGTCAGCTCAATATGTAGGCAAACAGCTACATAAACATGCAGTCTGGCATTTGCTTTCATGCAACTGATGAAGAAACTGAAGCCTGGCAAAATAATTAACCTAACCATTTTAATACTAATATTAAGTGTAGGGCTTTTGCCCCAGAATTGACGGCATACTGATTGATGAATTTCAACAAACAGATGCTCCAGAGGTGCTCACCTGGTTGTGCAAGAAATCTGGAGGACAACTACCTGGTCAACTGACTGGAAAAGATTTATATTTATTCACATTCCAAAAAAAAGCTGTCCAGACAGAGTGTGGAAATTATCACAATATCACTAATATCACACAGTAGCAAAATCATGCTGAAGATTATCCAGAAATGACTTGAACAGTACATTGACAGAGAATTACCAGAAATAGAAGCTAGGTTTAGTTCAGAAGAGGTCGTGGCCTAGAGACATTATTGCTAATGTCAGAAGGATCTTGGCAAAAAGCAAAGAGTACCAGAGGAATTTCTATCTGTGTTTCATTGACTGTAAAGGCATTTGAATGGAGCTCTGATGGCCTAGTGGCAAGAAGCTGCACTGCAATCCCAAAGACATGCGGTTTGAATCTACCAAATGCTCCACTGTAGAAGGACAGGCAATTCAAGGGTACACAACAAGGGCATTTGACTGTGTGGATCACAACAAATTGTGGCTAACATTGAGGAAAATGAGAATCCCAAAACACTTGATTGTGCTTATGTGAATCCTATATTTGGACCAGGAAGCAGTTTTCAGAATAAAGCATGGTTCAGAACCTGGAGAAGAGTATGTCAGGGATGCAGCCTGTCTCCATACCTTTTCAATCTACATGCATAACAGATCATTCTGGAAGCAGGGCTTTATGAGGAAGAATGAGACATCAGAATTGGAGGAAGACTCATCAACAATCTTCATTATGTAGATGACACAACCTTGCCTGCTGAAACTGAGGAGGACCTGAAGCGCTTGGTGCAGAAGGTCAAGGACTGTAGTCTTCAATATGGGTTGAAGCTCAGCATCAACAAGGCAAAGATTCTCACTACTGGGCCAATTGGCAGTACCATGATAGATGGAGAAAAGATTGAGATTGTTAAAAATTACAGCTTGCATGGCTCCACAATCAATATTATTAGCCCAGCAATCAAAAAAGAAATCAAAAGACCTTGCAGACCGAGGGTAAAGTATTTTTATAATTATTAATAATGAGACAGACTACCAAGAATGAGATAGAACAGAGAGCCTAAAAGAAAAAAAAAAAAACCAAACAGGTGGCCAGAAGTTCCATAACTGAAGACCTCAAGCCATGCCTCTCTGAGTATTTATTGAGAATCACAAGGAAGGTAAGCAAAGGAAAATCATAAGGCCGTAGAAAACAAAAACAGGGGATCATGGGGAATACTTTTGCAGATAAGGCCAAGTTCCTATTGTTTACTTTATGCTTATCTCAGGAGGGAGGGATTCAGTAAATACAAACTAAGAACAATGTTGATTGTTAGGGAATGCCTTAGTGCCATAGGGTGAATTCTAGCTTTTATTAAGCCTCCTTCATATCCTCATATAGCATTTGGCTTATTATTAATATTACTTTTGATATTTGGCTCCCCACTAATTGCATTGGGAAAATCTGCTGTCAAGGACCTATCCAGAGTACTAAAAAGCAACGATATCCATTTAGATACTAAGGTGCACGTAATTCAGGCCATGGTCTTCACAGTTACTTGCCATGCATCATAGAGCTGGACTAAGAATGACAAAAGAAGAATTGATGCCTTTGAGCTGTGGTGCTGGAGAAGAGTCTTGAACATACTATGGACTGCCAAGACGACAAATAGGTCTGGGTGAGGAATCTGCATAGAAACAGGCCACCAAAGAGAATGAAGCAGCACACAGAGACTGATGTGGTGCAAGATTGACAGTAAGAATTTCAGTCAGAACTTTTATTAAAATAATTCATTTGGGAAGCCCAGGAGCAGCGACTCGCAGGCCCCACTGGAAGACACCAGCCAAGCCACTGTGGGACCCACCTGCAAGGAACAAGCAGGTCAGTGGGAAATGGACTGAGTTTTCTTAAGCCCTGGAGTGAAAGGGTTGGTAAGAATTTGACTGCGTTTTCTCAGGCACCTTCAACTGGCAGGGAGCAAGTGGGTCAGTAGGAATTTGAATGAGCATTCGTAAGTCCTGCTGGACCCAGAGCCCTACTGGGGCAAGGGTCACTGAGCAAGGGCACCTGGGTGAGGGCGGTTAGTCAAGGACCGCTGCGCGAGAGCTTCTGGGTGGGAAACAGACAGCTGGAATTTGAGTAGGGACCTCACTCATGAGCACATCTAGATATCTGAAATCTGAGTGAGGTCCCTGAAAGTGGCTGACCCAACCCCATGGCTGCCCTGCCACCACCCCATGCCTACTCTGCCTCCCCATTCAGCTCCACACCTGTGCCTACACATCCAGTCAATCAACTTCCTTTAATTCAGACCACCTTGTTCTGACTTAGCTACAAGAGGCCACTCTCACAGGCCCTGAACGGAACCTTCCCTTGAGTCAGAAGTTTAGAGAGAAACACAGGTGGGCTAGCTGCCACACTAATTTTTAGAGCATTGTCTTCAGATCAAAAACCTACCACTGTCACAAAAGAAAAGGTTATTTGACACCCTACACAAGTGCAAGGTAAGATGTTACCCCCAAAAAGGTGACACAGTATCAACGGATTTCCTGAAGCTGAAAACTCTGATGGAACTTTCTGAGACAGAATTTAAAAGTGCGATGATTGAATATTTTTAATGGGTGAAATACAAACTTGAAGAATTACAGGATACTGAAAGCAAAAGCTAGGAGAAGCTTAAAAAAACAATCCAGAACAAAGCAGATAAAACAAATGAGTCATTAGTGACTTAGGAAAAACAAGATCATCACCTCAAAATATAAGGTCCAATGTTTAAGATGCTGTCAATACGATGCAGGGAAACATTAACAGAGATGAAGAGATGGAACACAGAACCAGTGAAATAGAATATTGAATTGTCACCACTGATCTGCTAGAGCAAAAAGCAGAATAAAAAAAGAAGGGAAAAGAAGAAAACCAAAGAATAATGTGGGACAGCATCAAGAAAAACAACAACACATGTGCATCATCAGAATCCCAGAACAGGAAGAAGCAAGTAAAGGCACCAAAAAAGTTGTGGAAGAATTGCTAGAGGAAAACTTCTCAGGTACAATGAAGAATGAGAAAAATACATATTCAAGAAGCTGAGCGAACACCATATAGAATAGACCCCAAAAGAAAAACAGCAAGGCATATCATACTTAAAATGGCAAGAACCAAAGATAAGAAGAGAATTCTGAAAGCAGCAAATGAGTAACAAAGAGTAACCTAAAAGGGAGAACAGATAAGATTAAGTACTGATTTCTCAGCAGAAACCATGAGAGCAAAAAGACAGTTGATGAGCATATATCAAACACTCAAAGAACACAACTGTCAACCAAGAATATTGTAAACAGCAAAATTATTCATCAGATATGAAGGAGAGATCAAGATATCCCCATAAAAACAGAACCTAAGGGAGTTTGTAAAAACAAGACCAGCATTGCAGAAAACACTGAGAGATGTCCTTATTACAGAGGTGCCACAGAAAGCAGTGTGGACCAAAGAAATAAGCAACAACATAAAAAAGAACTCAACAAAATGATAGCGATAAAACCCTGCCTTTCAATAATCACACTGAATGTGAATGGTTTGAATGCACATTAGCAGATTGGATTTTAAAAAAATCCATCAATATACTGTCTGGAAGACAAAACACCTAAAAAATTAAGATAAAGAAAGACTAAAAATAAAAGGACGGGAACAAATACACCAAGCAAATGGCAACCAGATAAAAGCAGGAATAGTGATATTAATCTCTGATAAAATAAACTTCAATGCAAAAACCATCACAATGGACAAGGAAGGTCACTACATAATGCTTAAAGGGTCAATAGAACAAGAGGACATAACAATAATAAATATCTATGCACCAAATAATGTTGTTGTTATGTGTTGTCGAGTCATCTGCGACTCATAGCGACCCTATGTACAATAGCCCTAAACTCTGCCCATCCTGTGCCAATCTCACCATCTCCGACACACTTGCCCCCATTATTACCCCAGTCACTGAATCAATCCATTTCATTGAGGGTCTCCCTCTCCTGTGCTGTCCCTCTACACTCCCAAGCATGATGTCCCTCTCCAAGGACTGGTCCCTTCTTGCAACATGTCCAAAGTATGTCAGACGAAGCTTCAGAATCCTTGCCTCCAAGGAGTAGCCTGGCTTCACCCTCTCCAGGACAAACCTGTTTGTTTTCCTAGCAGTCCATGGTATATTCAATACTCTTCTCCAACACCACAGCTCAAAGGCATTAATTCTCCTTCTGGCATCCCTAGAAGAATGTCCAGCTCTCTGATGCATAGCAAGTGAATGCAAAGACCATGGCATGTATCAGGCATACCTTAGTCTCCAGACTGACATCTCTGCACTTCAGCACTTTAGAGAGGTCTCTAACCACAGACTTTCCCATTGCAATACATCTTTTAATTTCCTGACTGCTGGCCTGCAAAATATTTAAAACAAACATTAACAAAACTGAAAAAGGAAATAGGCAAAACTACTGTAGTGGTTGGATTCTTCAATACACAACTCTCAAGAAAATATAGAACTACCAGGAAAAATGTCAACAAAGAAGCTCAAGAATTAAACCACACAATAAACCAACTCGACCTCATAGATAATTACAGGCTAATGCACCCAAGAAAAACACAGTATATCTTCTACCTCAAAGTGCATGGAAAGTTCTCCAGAATAGATCACATTTTAGGTCACAAGGAAAGCATCAATAAATTTCAAAACATAGAAATAATGCAAAGCATTTTCTCAGACCACAATGCAACAAAATTAGAAATTAATAATAAGAAGATAAAAGAGGGGGGAAAAACATACATTTGGAAGCTGGACAACACTGTGCTTGAACATGACTGGGTACTAGAAGAAATAAAAAATGAAATTAAAAAAATTCTTTAAACAAAAGACAATGAAAACAGCACTTACCAAAACCTCTGGGAAACAGCCAAAGCAGTAATAAGATGTCAATAAGCAAACCTATTAAAAGGCAGGAAAAAATTACCATTGACTGACTCTCTAACCCAAAATCTCCAACAAATTGGAAAAAAAAAGCAATAAAGCCCAACACCCTCTAAAAAAACGGAAATTATAAAAATTAGAGCAAATGCATGAAATAGAAAACAGAAAAACAATTGAAACTATCAACAAAACTAGGAGTTGGTTCTATGAAAAGGTCAACAAAATTGACAAACCACTAGCAAACCTAACAAAAGAAAAGACACAAATAATCTGAATAAGAGATGAAATGGGCAACGTCACAGCAGAACCAACTAAAATAAAAAGTCAAACATTGGAATATTATGAAAAATTATACTCAAATAAATATGAAAACCTAGAGAAGGAGAACTGATGCCTTTGAGCTGTGGTGCTGGAGAAGAGTACTGAGAATACCATGGACTGCTAGGAAAACAAATAGATTTGTCCTGGAGAGGGTTAAACCGGGTGGCTCCTTGGAGGCAAGGATTCTGAGGCTCCATCTAACTTACTTTGGACATGTAGTGAGGAGAGACCAGTCCTTGGAGAGGGACATCATGCTTGGGAGGGTGGAGGGACGGCGCAGGAGAGGAAGGCCCTCTATGAGGTGGATTGATTCAGTGACTGGGATAATTGGAATGGGAGTGTCAGAGACAGTGCGATTGGCACAGGACAGAGCGGAGTTTAGGGCTGTTGTACATAGGGTCGCTATGAGTCGCAGGCGACTCGACGGCACATAACAACAACAACAACAGAGGAAATGGACAAATGCTTAGAAATCCACAGCCTACCTAAACTGACACCAGTCAAAACTGAACACCTGAACAGACCCATTACAAAAGAAGAAATTGAAAAGGTTATATAAAAAAAAACTTCCAGCCAAAAAAACCCTCCTGGACCAGATGGTTTTACTAGAGAATTTTATCAAACACTCAAAGAAATCTGTCGGCAATTCTACATAAAATAGAAAAAGATGGAATTCTCACAGACTCATTCTATGAAACAAAAATATCCTTGATACCAAAGTTAGATAAGACACCACCAAAATAGAAAATTATATACCAATATCTCATGAGCAATGATGCAAAAAATCCTGAATAAAATCTTGGCCAATAGAATCCACCCTGACTAAGGGGATTTGTAACAGGTATGCAAGGAGGGTTTTACATAAGAAAAACAATCAGTGTAATTAATCCCATTAACAAAGGAAAAAAGAGGAACCTCATGATCTTGTCAATTGATGCAGAAAAGGCCTTTGACAAAACCCTTTCCTGATTAAAACACTCAACAAAATAGGATTAGAGGGGAATTTTTCAACATAGTGAAAAGTACATATGCAAACCGGAGAGGCAATATTGTTGTCAATGGAGAGAGATTAAAGGCATTCCCCTCAAGAACAGTAACTAGGCATGGATGTCCATTATCACCTATCCTATTCAATATTGTATTGGAAATCTTAGCAATTGCAGTAAGACATGAGAAGGAAATAAGAGGTATCCAGTTTGGCAAAGAGGAGGTAAAATTATCTCTCTATTCTGGGGCTTCGTCTGACATACTTTGGACATGTTTTAAGGAGAGACAGGTCATGCTTGGTAGGGTGGAGGGACAGCGCAGGAGGGGAAGACCCTCTATGAGGGGGATTGATTCAGTGACTGGGGTAATCAGGATAGGTGTGTCAGAGGCAATGCAATTGGCACAGGATAGAGCAGGGTTTAGGGCTGTTGTACATAGGATCGCTATGAGTCACAAATGACTCGATGGCACATAACAACAACAACAACATGCAGATGATATGATAGTACACTTAGAAAACCCTAGACACTCAGCTAAAAAACTGCTGGACATAGTTGACTAATTCAGCAAAGTGGCAGGATGCAAGATCAACATATAAAAATTAATTGGATTTCTCTACAGTGACAAAGAGAATACAGAACTGGAGCTAAGAAAAACAATTCCGTTTACAATAGCTAATCACAAGATTCAATACTTGGGAGTAAATCTAACCAGGAGCACAAAGGATCTATTCAAAGAAAATGACAAAACATTACTACAAGAAACAAAAAGAGATCTGGAGAAGTGGAAGAATATCCCTTGTTCATGGACAGGAAGACTCAATACTGTAAAAATGACAGTACTTCCAAAGGCAATTTACACATTCAATGCAATCCCAATACAAATACCAATTTCATTCTTAATGAGATGGAAAAGGCAATTTCCAATTTTATTTGGAATGGAAAGAGGCACCAAAGGAAAAGGCCCCAAAGGAAAGCACTCCTTAAAAAGAGAAACAAGGCAGGAGGCATCTCACGCTCTGATTTCAAATCCTACTATACTGCTGTGGTGGTCAAGACAGCATGGTACTGGTACAATGACAGACACATAGATCAATGGAATAGAATTTCCCAGAAATTAGCCCGTCTACCTATGGTCAACTGATTTTTTATAAAGAGATGCAATTAGTTAAGTGGGGAAATGACAGCCTTTTTCAAAAAATGGTGCTGGCAAAATTGGAAAACTATCTGTAGAAAACTCAAGCAAGATCCACAACCCACTACATACACAAAAACCAACTCAAAGTGGATGAAGGACCTAGAACTAAACCCAAGAACTATTAACTTCATTAAAGAAAAGCTTGGAAGAAATCCAGAAGTCCTAATCCACAACATAAACAGTCTTCCAAGCATCCTGAAAAATCTACAACCAGGAGAGGATAAAATAGATTAATGGGACCTTCTAAGAATCAAATCCCTGTGCCCATCCAAAAATTTCTCCAGCAGGACGAAAAGGGAAGCCACACACTGGGGGGAAAAATATTTGGTAATGACATGTCAGATAAGGGGTTTATATTTAGAATTTATCAGATACTCCAGCACCACAATAAGACAAAGGTAAACAACCCATTTGCAAAATGGGCACAATGGGCACAGGATATGAACAGACACTTTACCAAAGAAGATATTCAGATGGTGAACAAACACATGAAGAAATGTTCAGCCAAGAAAATAAAAAAATAAAAAAAAAGAAAAAAAAAAAAGAAATGTTCAAAACCCCTAGCTCTAAGAGAGATGCAAATCAAAACAACTATGAGATATCATCTCACCCCAGTAACAATAGCAAAATTCAACTGAACAGCAAACATCAAATGCTGGTGAGATTGCGAGGAAACTGGACCACCTATTCACTGTTGGTGGGAGTATAAAATGGTGCAATCACTATGGAGGGCTATGGTGCACTATGGTGCTTTTTCAAAAAGTTGCAAATAGAGACACCATTTGATCCAGTAATTCCACTAGGAATAGACCCTAAAGAAACCACTACCAACACCCACGCAGATTTATGTACACCCATGCTTATTGGGCTTTGTAGCAAAGAGTTGGAAACAACCCACGTGCCCATCAACCAATGAGTGGATAGAGAAGCTCTGGAATATTCACACAATGGAATACCATGCAGCATTGGAAAACAAGGAACTCATGAAATACTATACAAAATGGGTGACCCTGGGGGATATTATCCTTAGTGAAATATCTCAGTCACAAAAGGACAAATATTGTACAGTGCCACTGCTGTCAAACAGGACTGACATCGGGGTTGTGGGGAGACAAAAATGAGGGGATAAATAATATATACTTCATTGAAATAGATGAGGGAGATAACTGTTTAAAAGAGATATATGATTAGGTATTATTGTCATGACAGGAGTCCAGAATGAAGGTTGCATAGTGGAGTGGACTTGGGGCAAGCGATTGTATAACAATGAAGAATTTTTCTTTTACCTTTCAAAGAGAAGAGCGAATTGGGGTGGTAGGGTGAACAGGGGGGAAATTGGAACAATGAATGAATGGAAACCTAAATGTTCATTATAACTAATTTTTAAAAATTTTAAAAAGAAAGAAAACAAATAGCTCTGTCTTGAGAGGGCGAAGCCAAGTTTGCCCTTGGAGGCTAGGATTTTGAAGCTCCATCTCACATACTCTGGGCACGTGGCCAGGAGAGATTGGTCCTTGGAGAAGGACATCATGCTCTGAAGGTGGGAGGGACAGTGCAGGAGAGGAAGACCCTGGAAGAAATGAATACAGTAACTGGGGCAATGGGGGTTGTTGGTATGTCAGAATTAGCGAGACTGGCGGCTCGGGGCAGGGCAGGGCAGGGTTTAGAGCTGCTGGTTGCTATGGGTCACAGGCAACATAAGAACAATCACTAAGTGTAAAAACAACAAAAGCCTGTCTCTGAGACCTTTTCAAATTTTCACACTGTCTCCAGTGATCTTTTCACAATTTCAATTTGATGATTCTGGACTGTAATGTAATAGATTGCTTTCCTTGATCCATCAATCGCCAACTATTCTGTATGGTAAAACTCCAGTTGTCAAGTCGCTGGTGACCGAGATACAAGGTCTTCCCTCCACTTGGAATGCTATTTTCTTAAGCGTCTAAATTAAACTTGTCTCCTAAAGGAAAAAACATTCCCTGATTCTGGTTAGAAACCTCTTCTGGATGCTCCCAACGACCCTTTCGCTAGCCTCTTACATTTACTACTGTCTGTGCGTTGCATTTCTAGCAAAATAAGTGCGTGAGCTGAAGAGGATGGGCAAAGAAACATGTTTGATGACTGCACAGGAAATGTGTGGAGAGAATGGCAAAATTAGATTGCAAAGTGAAATTGTATTTGAGATATTAGGAAGTATGGAGACACTAGGCAGTGGGGATGCAAATCACAATAAGGTTTTGAGGTTTTCCCCTTTCTGAAATTACGTTTTAAATGTCAATTTTGGATACGACCACTGGAAAGCTTAGCCTCCCAGCTAGCTGCCCCATCCAACAGGAGGCGCGGCCGACCCTGGAGGTTCTCCACCCGTGACGTCACTCCTATGCGTCCAGCTGCTTCTGTTCTCCAGAACGTGGAGAGGGCGAGGCGGGGTGACGTAGAAAGAAGGTCGCCGCGCCGGAAGCAGCAGCCGAGGTTGCGCACGGGAGTGCGGGGGCGGGGGAAGAAGAAGAGATGGGGGGCTGCGGCGGCGGCGGTGGTGGTGGTGGCTCGCGATGAGAAGCTGGTGCGCGTGAGCGAGCCAGGGAGAGAGGAAGGCTGGGGGGACGCGGAGAACGAGCCGCAGGGGCGGAGGGAGGGGGTCGCGAGCGCGCCGGGCGACAGTGGCGGCGGGAAAGCATTGAGCCCGCAGCTGCTGAGGCTCGGCAGCGGAGGCAGAGCGAGAGAAGATGGCGGACGGTGACAGCGGCAGCGAGAGAGGCGGTAGCGGCGGTCCCAGCAGCTGTGGCTTTCAGCCTGTGTCCCGTGGTGGCGGCGAGCAAGAAACCCAGGAGCTGGCATCAAAGCGCCTCGACATCCAGAACAAGCGTTTTTACTTGGATGTGAAGCAGAATGCCAAAGGTCGCTTCCTCAAGATTGCTGAGGTGGGCGCTGGAGGCTCCAAGAGCCGTCTCACCCTTTCCATGGCCGTGGCAGCCGAGTTCCGAGACTACCTGGGGGACTTCATCGAGCACTACGCGCAGCTAGGTCCCAGCAGCCCCGAGCAAATCGCGGCGGCGGCCAGTGCGGAGGACGCTGGCGGGCCCCGACGGGCGCTCAAGAGCGAATTCCTGGTGCGAGAGAACCGCAAGTATTACTTGGACCTCAAGGAGAACCAGCGGGGCCGCTTCCTGCGCATCCGCCAGACCATCAACCGCATCGGCAGCAGCGGCGGGTTCGGCGGGGGCCCCGGCCCCGGAGGCTTGCAGAGCGGCCAGACCATCGCCCTGCCCGCCCAGGGCCTCATCGAGTTCCGCGATGCGCTGGCCAAGCTTATCGACGACTACGGAGGCGAGGAGGAGGAGTTGGCGGGGGGCCCAGGAGGCGGCGGGGGGCACCCAGGGGGCCTGTATGGGGAGCTCCCGGAAGGCACCTCCATCACCGTGGACTCTAAGCGCTTTTTTTTCGACGTGGGCTGCAACAAATACGGAGTGTTCCTGCGAGTGAGTGAAGTCAAACCTTCCTACCGCAATGCCATCACCGTCCCCTTTAAGGCCTGGGGCAAGTTCGGAGGCGCCTTTTGCCGGTATGCAGATGAAATGAAAGAAATCCAGGAACGTCAGAGGGATAAGCTTTATGAAAGACGTGGCGGGGGCTGCGGCGGTGGAGATGAGTCCGAGGGTGAGGAGGTGGATGAGGATTGAAACCGACCGCTTCCCCTGCAGGCCTCCCTCAACCCACCATCATCCCTTAGTCTGAAGAGCTCTTTTTCTGTTCTTCGATGAGATAGTGAAGGAAGAAGCACGGGAGGCCCCAAAGGGAAAGGGGGGGGGGGGAATGTAGTTAATTTAAAAAAGTAACCGGGAGGGTAGTTAAAGACAAAAATAGCAGTACAGTTCCAAGGGACTGACAGCAATCTACAGATATTCTCACCTTGGCAAAATAATCTTCACCTTCTGTATTGGGGGGAGGGGCATTTCCCCCAACTGAGATGTTTAAGCTCAACCAGAGATAACCCTGGAGGAGATACTCTCACACATGGGTCAAGAAGCATCAGTTACCCAGGGCCACTGATAATGACAGTTGAATTGTTTTGTATTGGGGTAATCTGGTCTGAACAAAACATCTCTTCAGACCTGTTAGTGTTTCACCTCCATTGAAAGCATTTTTTTTCTAGATCTTCATGGAATCTGAGAACAGAGAACCCTTCACAGTTAGCCAGTTCCGAGAATACAGATGTTATTAAAAAGAACACAACTTTGAATAATCATGGGCAGGGCAAAATAATTCCAAATACTATTGAGGATACAAAACCAATATATTTTTTAAAAAATAGATTTGGGTGGAACTTGGACCAAGGCTTTTTCTTTGCAGAGTTGAAAATTAATTCAGATAGTGATACTTGAACTAGAAAATAGAAAACATCACTAAAATAGATTAAAAGTTGGCAGAACATTTTGAAGACAAAAGCATTGGGGGTTGCTGAGGTAGGCATGACAAATCAGGCACAAAGCACAAGAATAGTTGGGTTGGTTGCTGCTGACTACTGTTCTTCCTTTGATCTCCAAATAATGGCAGTCTTTACCAAGAAATGGCTCAGGTATGAATGAGAGCCAGATCACTATGGAGCCATAGAATTATGGATAATTTGACTGTTGGACCCTCTAGTTGTCTGGATCTTAAATGGTAAAAGTTTGAGACTTCTACAAAAGTAACTGTGGCTTCGAGCCCAAGCTTTAATAGGCTAACAAAAGTTGGAAATAACCAAAACTGAAGTCTTCAGTTAAATCTGTGGATTCATTCAAGTACTAAAGAGCCTCAGGTCCAGAATTCCATCATTTATTTTAAAAATTTTAAAAACTTGATTCATTGTATCAGTACCTCACAATCAAAAGTTGACAAATGATGAACTATTCCAAGCAGCATTCCTGATGGAAGCAGAAATCCATCTCTAAATGGAGTTGAAGTGAACAGAAATATGCTGGCTATATCCTGAAAGCATTTTTTACCATCTTGACATTTCAACAGACTGGCTTTTGTCAGTTAATCCAGCTTTCAAGAATAAAAGCTGGGGTTTTTCAAGGATTGCCTCCTATACTTCAGATGGATACTTGACAGAAATGATTTTCACTAATCAAGTTAATCCCACTGTATTAAAAGAACCCAAGAAATATTCTATACCTAGGTAAAAGTTGGACGGGATCTAACGTTCTTTCCAAAGTTTTCAGGTATTAGTACGTGTGCAAAGCCTTCTCATCTAGGAGGCAAGTAATCCCACCTCCTTACTTTTTTTTTTTTTAACTGCATGACTGCCCCTTATTTGAGCTGCCTTTTTAATTTATTACATACCCTTTTATCTTTTTGGTGGTATTCATTTAGACGTCTTTGTATTTATTAGGAAAGAGTAATATTCAGAAAAGTCATTTTCATGCATTTGTGGCTGAGGGGGAGCTAATAGTGTATATAAAATTAGGCTTTTTAAAAAAACTATGATCCAGAATATTGTCAGTCTTAGATACTAAGGCAAGCCACAAACATTGGTGCCCTCTTCAGAAATATTTCAAAATATTTCTCTATTCATCCACAGTAGACTTTTTAAACATTTTTTAAAGTTTTTCTTTTAAAAAAACAAACAAGTTTTCTCCGTTGCAAAGAATATTTCCTAAATTGTATGGGAGCAATAGTATTTTTGATGTTTTAATTACATCCCTATACTTGTACTGTATTTTGTACTACAAGGCAGCTGTTTTCGATAATGTCCTGCTGTATTATGTGTTTGAGTGTGTTATTTCTTTGCTACGGAGAACAAATCCCTATGTAGTTTTAGTAAAGGAGCTAAGAAGTTCATATTGGGTTTGCAGAAACAGTCAAAGTTTTAAAAGTGTCAAACTTTTGAGGCAGCACTGAAAAATTAAGGTTGCAGCTATTAGTTTATACTGTAACTTTCTCATTTTTAGACTCTACAATTCCTGACCCACTTGTTTTCTTGCTTCAGTGGTGTTTCTGTTGCTCAGCTATGGTGAGCCAGTTCAACTTTGCAAAGGTGCAGTGCCTCTCCTTTTCAAGGGGTTGGTTTATTCTGTGTTTTTTGTTTGTTTGGCTGAATTGCAGTAAATTGAAAGAGCCTTGCTATTTCTATTCTGTAGAAATGACAAGGCCTTCACAATCCCTTGCTAGTGGCTACTAAGCTATAATTAGCTGGATAGAAAGAATGTGGAAGTGGTCTGAGGCATATAGTGTATATGCCAAGAACACTACCATATATGGCATCAGCTTTGGTTACCAGAGAAATTTTCTTAGTCATTAGATCATATAACAGTAATATATCATATGTAACTCTTTAAGTATCAATTTGATAATCCTCCAAAAAAAGGAGCAAAGAATGCATAAGCTATGTGTTGGAAAAAGTAATTTATATTAAAATTTTGACCTGCCTATGTAGGATTAAGTGGTAAATGTCATAGTGGTGGGTTTTTAAGTGTTTACCAGTCTTGAAGATTTATTTCTCCTACAGTTCATGGCCTCTTCCCACTGCAGGAAGATTGCAGAGGATGTGGATTAATTGTAGCATTTCACATATCCTAATTCCAGGCACTAGGGACATTAGAAATCTGAAAGCGCAGAGATTGAATATTTGGAAAATGTTGTGTGGTTAACAAGATTATCAATAGGTCATCTTTCAGAATTTGCTCATGAACAGTAGTTTATTAGAAGTAAAAAGTTTTTATTAAATCCAATCAAATAATAGTAGTGTATGAATTATGAAAAGCAATCTTGTTTTGTGTTTCTATTAGTGCTGTGAAGTGTGATATAGAGCATTTTCCCTCAAAACTTTGGCAATCATCCCAGTTAATCACATGTTCAAAATAGTCATTCTTTGAAAGTATGAACCAAAACTTCTAATAATTGGTGGAAGGTTTATTTCTCAAAATAACTACATTACAGGAATTATTGAAAAATTATGTTTTAGGCACAGAATTAAAAGAGTAAAAATCTGTAAACTGATCCTAATACTTTCTGGTTTCTATTGTCCCTTTAGCAAATAGAACTGTGGCAGTTCTGATCAGCAAACTCCTGTACATCTGCTACACAATACAAAATGTAAATCTGTGGCACCAAAAATCAAAGTGAAACCAAACCAAAAACCAGACACCCTGTGTAAATAATTGAGGCATGTAGGTGGTATAAATGACTGTAGCTATAATGTATACATGGCTACTTGTCACTTTCCAAAATTATTTACTGCAAAATGATTGGGAGGCTCAAGGTGCAGGCAACCATTCTTAACCTGCTTCCTTCATTAACTCTTGATCACTTTGCAGTAAATTGCAGGTCTTTAAAAGATTCAGGCTTTCATTTTCTCAAAACAATTATATCCTGCCTTATGAAAATGCAGGTTGTGGGCAAAAGAGGCTGGTTATAGTAAAGCCCTCATATTGAGTGGTCTGTATATGGCTGCACATTTCAGGCACTATGGTTGCTAAGGACACTTTCTTAATTGTGACCTTTACTGGCTTTACAGAGGTGTAGAATGTGATCTACACAGGGTATTCAAAAGTGACTAGATTTATTACCTTACTCTTGCGGTAAGACATTAAGGGAGAAGCTTGTATGTGTAAGCCATGGACATAAGTATTCACTGTAAATTTGTTTTCATTCTTAACCCTGTTATGGTACTTTGTCCAATGCACAACTGATCTCTCAGTAGATATTTATTTGAAAATAGTGTGGCCTTGATCAGTGAGAAGGGGAAGAAGAGAAGTGACTTTTTTTGCTTATGTGAAAATGGCTCATTTGATGAGTCATAATTCTGCAGCACTCTTAGTATCTAATGTATTTGTTGTCTACTTTTTGATTGAGGAAAGGTAATGCTTTGACCCTGTAGTTACTAATTCAGTTGTGTTAATTTCTGTATTTAGGAAGTATCAGAACTGCTCTGATGGATAAAATTTGACTGCTTTGATATCCAATCTCAGGTTTTAGACTAGTGGATTTTAAATCCCTCTGGATTCTTAAAACAATTTTAATTTAGTACACCTGAAAGTCACATGCATAAGGCCTGTTCACAGAGCAGAACCTTCTTCTTCTTTTTCACTTTGTACTTCACTTGGAAAAGTATCAAGTGATTTTACATTGTATATTTCCATTTTAACTCTGACATATTTCTCAAAAGAAAAAGCACTTTTTGATCATGATATACAAGGAATCTTTTGTGTGATGTGGATCGTGGTTTCTCAGGCTCTCATAGATAATCTGTTTAGGAGTATTCTAACTTCGTGTAAAAAGAGTGGAAATCTTTGCTAATATTAGAAAGTTTTTCTTATTGATCCAGAATGCATTTTGCTAGCTTCCAATGGATGGGAGAGTAAATAATGCTGCATTCACAATTTAATAAATTACTTTCCCTTGAGCCTTAAGGTAACTTTTTTCCCTTTCTGTCAACAGTAGCACTGAAAGTTGTAAATGAATGAGATTCTCCATTTTCAGGGTTGGTTTTAGAGTACTGTAAACCAGTAAATGTCTTCCTAAAGAGTTCTTATTCCCATTGACTAAACTTGGGATAATGGTGGGGTGGAAGGGAGGGGAGTTTATGGGCAAGAGAACCACAAAAGGCTTGAGGGGGGAAACATGCATGTTTTACAGTTTTGTGCCCTACTTGGAAATACAGAAACAAGATGGAAATGACCAGTTAGGACTTAATTTCCATTATTTTTGATCTATAAACAGTAATTTCCAAATGTTACAGACCCTAAAATGTTCAAGAGATAAATAAGCTCTTGAATTATGTTACATTGTCAAATGTTGCTATTTAATTAATGTAACCTTTCCCAGCCTACAGTCTTGAGCCCTAGTTTCTATGCCTGTTTATTCCAGCAAATGTCTTATTGTCAGATGGAAAATTAAATTTGCAAAATGAAAAAATAAAATTGCATCATAAACACTTAACTATGCTAGTGATACCTGTAACCCTGATCCAAGAAGAAATTTCATGAATGTATTCTATTTCCTAGTGAAATACGGATTTGTTCCACAGTCTGCTAACTTTCATTTGAAAATTTAACTCATACCTCTTCAATTAGACATTCCAATCAGGGTAGATACAGCCATATTAAAGCAAATGCAGATGTGATATTAGTAGTTTCGCTGCTTCGTTGGACTTCACGTAACGGGGGAAAGCAGAGCCATAAAATAGGGAAGATAAAATGGTCTTCCCCTCACACCACCCCTAAGTGATTCTAACAAGCAATTTGGTAAAAGATAGTACTGTTCTTAAGAAATATAATTTGGGTCTAGGAGTAAGTATCTTTTATTCTCCCTGTTTAATCTGATGTTCATTAAAGTGGTAAGAGGGTTGATTATTCTAACATGGTTAAATGTAAGCTGTGGGCCCAGAATGTTAGAAAAGCAGTACATGTATTCCGTCTCCACTAGCACATCATGGAATGCACGAGTTTGTTCCTTTCCCCCTCCAAATTCAAAAGCCAGCTTGAGAAAATTTACGTTGATGCAATTCTTTGAGGAAAACAATTTTATCCTTGGTTTTAAGTCATCTTTTCCAAAAATTAACTACTGAGAAAGTCCTAAGAAAATGGACAAAGATGATTATATCACTAAGCATGTGTGTAGGGACTTGAGATACTTAACTTTTAAAATTATTATTCTAATCACAAGTCACCTTCATAAAACAAAAGTTCTCTGATATTCTTAGGAGCAGATAGGGCAAGAAATTCAGAAATTATCAGTACAAGTATTCCTGACTGGATTACAGTAGTAGGAAAGTGTATTTAAGTGGTTTTAATGATTTCCCGACATTTGTGTAATAATTAAGGGTATCTGTATTTGAACTTCTTTTTGTTGCAGAACAGTAAGAATTTATTCTTTGGATTTTCATGCAGAGGTTTTTCTGAAAGTTTTTTTTTAAATCTTCTGATATGTTTCTAAATAGTGCATTTTACATTCTATAGGAACCCTAACTGCCAACCATGTCTCTAGTGGTTTCCTTAGAATAGATACTTCACAGCTCAGAGTGATGTTCTGCCAGTATAGAAGGAATAATTTGAATGGACTAAAATGAAATCTTGATAGCAGAAAAGAGCTTCCTGCTCTAGATCAAAGTTTAGGTTGGAAATTAAAAGGGTTTTGTTTTGTTTTCAATCTGTGTGTAAATATTCACATGCCTGTGTATTGTAAACAAATTGTGTATTCATATGTATGAATTCATAGAACTTGTTTCTGCTTCAAGAGAAGCAATACCTTTAATTTTATAAGGTCCCCTTCACCAGTAACCCTGTATTTGTAAATAGAACACTAAAATTTTTAGTGATAATATCAATTTGGAAATATCTGCTGAGAGACCAAAAAAGTTCATTTTTTTAAGTACCTTGGTTAAAGAGTAAAGATTGTTCCTCTTATTTTTTAAAAGAAGAATGCACTTTAACAGACAGCTGTGTGAGCATTTCAAATACATAAGTGCAGAACCCATTCACAAATCATTTCCTGGAAACAGTTCAAAAGCAGAGTCCAGACAGTTTATCTCACTGCCTGTAGGTTGAAGCTCAGTTACTGATCAATTTTGAGACAAGCAAAACTGCTTCAAAAGAACAATGTGAATATAGCCAGACACTTCAGATAGGTCTGTTAAATGGCAGGTCATATTTACCACTGACTAGCAAATCTGACAGAAAAAAAGTCATAGTGAAAAAAGATTAAAGAATCCTTCCTGCTGGTGTGCACTCCTTGTAATAGCAAACTTTTGCAAATGGAGTTTATATTTAAAAAATTGTATGTTTGTAACAAATAAAGTATGCAGAAAAGTGAATGACTTTGTGTTTATGTCTAATTTTAGGAATGGCATTGAGATGGGGTGGGTGTCATTGGATGGGTCTAATAAATGGGTTTGGGACTGGGCAATTGGGAAAGTATTAGTACTTGAATTTTCTCTTATCATTGTTGTTGTTGTTATGTGCCGTCGAGTTGCCTACGACTCATAGCGAACCCTATGTACAACAGCCCTAAACTCTGCTCTGTCCTGTGCCAATCGCACTGTCTCTGACACTCCCATCCCAATTATCCCAGTCACTGAATCAA
>NW_006399984.1:4446516-4455693 GCF_000299155.1 Elephantulus edwardii | reverse complement strand
CTTCAGCTTGAACTTGCATATGAGTAATTGGTGGTTTGTTCCACAATCATCCCCTGGCCTAGTTTTCACAGCTGATATTGAGCTTCTCCAGCAGTTCCTTCCACAGATGTATTCAATCTGATTCCTATGCATACCATCAGGTGAAGTCCATGTGTATAACCTGCGTTTGTGTCTCTTATAAAACTAGTTTGTGTCTCTCATAAAACCAGTTAAAACTAGGAGCTTTATATTTCCCGAGGTTGAGTCTGCCCAGGAGTTTGAAGCCCCAGGAAAACCTGGCCCCTGAAGTCTCAGAATGTTAGGGCCATGATCCTCGAAAAGGTAAATGGACTCAGTGCTTGTTCACAGATGTTTATGCTTCTCTGCATCTCCCAGGAAGTGCACAGTACCAAACACTCACCTAAAAATGTGAGTACATTGAGAAAGGGTTCCAAATTACATGCAGCAAAAGGGGGGAAATCCTAGAAAATAGTAATACTTGGATTTTCTTAAATTTGCATAAGACTTAAAATTTTTTTGCTTTCAATAATTCAAATTCAGTAAATGTTTCAAAGATTTTTTAAAGCTAAAAGATTTCTAGTTAGTTTTGAATGAAGTATCACCAAAATTTAGAAGTTTTAATAAAACTGTCAATACAAACATTCAAAGACATCTTCACAATAGGAAAATCACACGGGGAAAATCTAAAGTGCTCCACTTGAGGATTTTTTAAGCCATTTCAGAATTATATATATATAAAATAAATGTGTTGTGTACCATCAAGTTGGAACCAACTCAGCACCGTAGGGGATAGTCCATCTCTTTCCTGTGGAGTTGTTGATGGATTCCAATCATGAGCTTTTGGGTTGACAATGCAACTCCTTATCACTAATTCACCAGAGCTCCCTATATACTAATTTGATAACAGTAATTTCTTTGACCAAATCGTTGAACTATTCAGTATTCCAAATTTTTCCTTCATCCTTAAACTGTCAACTTCTGTAAGATGTTTCTCCTTTTCACTCCTTGTAACCACTGGTAAAATGTGGTCTCTAATTCATATAAGTGGAGTAATATTTCCCTTTATGATTTCACATAATGTAATGTTCCCTAGATACACCTGTGTTGTGGCATGTATTAGGACTTCCTTCTTTATTATAGTCCATTCTATGGGAGTCTGGTGGCCTAGTGGGTAAAGAAGTGCACTGCCAACCCCAAAGATAGGCAGGTTGAATTCACCAGCTGCTCTGAGGGAAAAAGCTGAACATCCTGCTATATGATTACAGCCTCTGAAAACTTGTTAGAGGTTCAGCTATGAGTCAGTCCTACTTGACAACATAGACATGCCATGTTTGTCTATACATCTGTTCATGAGTTGTTTCCATTTTTTTAGTTATTATGAACAGTGAATATTAATGTGGCTAGTGAATATTAGTCTGCTCATTTGTATTTTAATAAAAATACAATCAATTATACTTTAATCCACTTCTAATTTTACATTGATTGATTCTTAAAAAGTTAAGCACAAAATGGTTCATCAATTCCACTTTTCTGCAAGGCTAGAAAACAGGGACTCAAGCATGTACATCAAAAACCAATGTATTCAAACTTTGTAAATAAATTAGAATAAAATTTAAAAATAAAACTATGCATTGCACTATTAGTCACAAAATGAATTAAGCCAAAAAAAGGTTCGGGACCTCTAATGGCTTAGTGGTAAGTAATAGTGCTGCAACACAAAGGCACACAGTTGAAATTCACCAGCTGCTCTGCAGGAGAAAGATGGGGAATCTCCTTAAGTGTCAATCGTTATGTACCTTTGAGTTGCCTGCAACTCATAGCGACCTAAACCCTAAACCCTGCTCTGTCCTGTGCCAATCTTACTGTCTCTAACACACATACCCCCATTACCACAGTCACTGAATCAATCCATCTCACTGAGGGTCTTCCTCTCTTGTACTGTCCCTCCACCCTCCCAAACATGACATCTCCCTCTCCAAGGACTGGTCTTGCCTTAAAACATGTCTAAAGTATGTAAGATGAAGCTTCAGAATCCTTGCCTCCAAGGAGCAACCTGCCTTAACCCTCTCCAGGATGAACTAGCAGTCCATACTCTTCTACATCACTGCAGCTCAAAGGTATCAAGCCTCCTATCATCTCTAGTCATTGTTCAGCTCCGATGCACAGCATGTAATTGCAAAGACCATGGCCTGGATCAGGCACATTATATTCTCCAGACTAACATTGTTGCTCTTCAGTACTTTGGAGAGGTATCTAACAGCCGACTTTCCCAATGCAATTCGTCTTTTGATTTCCTGGCTGGTGGTACCAAGAGTGTTGATTGTGGAGCCAAGCAAACTAAAGTTGTTAACATTCTCTTCATCATCTATCATGATGCTGCCACTTGGCCCAGTGGTGAGAATCTTTGTTTTCTTGATATTGAGCAATCCATATTGAAGGCTACACTCCTTGACCTTCTGCAGCAAGCACTTCAGGTCCTCCTCAGTTTCAGCAAGCAGGGTTGTGTCATCTGCATAACGCAGATTGTTGATGAATCTTCCACCAGTCCTGATGCCACATGTCTAATTGGCTGGAGGGCCAGCTCCAGATTAATTCTGACTTGATGACATAGCAACAGTCAAGAGTTCTTTACTTTGAGAGAGCTCTGGTGGTCTAGTGGCAAGATCTGCTATAGTCCTAAAGGCATACAGTTCAAATTCATCAGATGCTCCAAAGGAGAAGGAGAGGCAATCTCCTCCAGTGATAGTTAGATCTGATTCAATGGTGATTCAAGAAAAAATAAAGGGGGGAGGGAAGAGTTCTTTACTTTGGAGAAATATTTTAACTTTGTGCCATATTTTGAAAATGTTGAGTGTGACATGGTTTCTGCATCTGATGTCTTTCTCCTGTAGCCATGAGGAGGTTCTGCAGAACTTTATGGAGTGCCTATGGATGTGTTGTATCCCATTGCATGCATATAGGGAGAAATTTATCCTTTCTGTGTCAGCATGGTATAGCAGCTAAGAAAACTGGCTTAGATGTGTGTTTATCTTGTCATTAACTAGTTCGGCGACTATGGTTGGGCCCACTGAAAGTTGTACATAAAGTACCACTGTAAGTGAAGAAGAATCTATCTTTGTTTTTAACTATTTTTAAATTTGTATTGTGTTTTGAGTGATAGTTTACAGATAGGTATTTTATTAAACCAGTGGTGCAAATTTTGTTTTCTGAGATTGATTACCATCAGTATATTTTAACAGCACTCTTCCCACTGCCTATGTTCTTTTCATTCAATCTTCATCTTCTCCCTTCCTGCCCTTCTGAGCTGTCCTTGAACATTTGCTGTCCTTATGATCTTGTATAGTTGTTCTAACTCCCTGGTGGTGTTGTTCAACTTATATAGATTACTGTTTGACTGAAAGTTGTGTCAAAAGAGTAAATTCAGTTTCAAGCTCGAAGGGTGATTATCCTGAAGGTGTGTAACAAGTCTTTATCACATTAATAAGCTTAGTCATTTTTATAATTTTGAGTTTTGTCCTATATTTCTTCCCTCTCTATCTTGGACCTTCCATTGTGATCCTTTTCAGAGCCATCACAGGGGTAGCCAGGTAATATGTAGTTCTCATTAAACTTGTGTGACAGAGTGGGGTGGAGTTCCCCGATTAAAACAAGCTTGGAAGCAGGAGTGGCATCCACTTCCCTAACAGTTTGCCTCTAGAAACCCTATGAACCTGGAGAGAGGATGAAAGAAACACAAGCACTGAGGACTCTCCTTCATAGGGTCTCTGTGAGTCACCTGTGACTTGATGGCACTTAACAACAATAATAAGTTTCACATCAAGCTAGAAAGTTCAAACAACTTACAGTTTCTAGCAAAACTGATTGAGCCTCAGCAGAGATAGGCTTTTGGAGGCCTCCATCAGTTGATGATGATTGAGCTTGTTTTTCCTGCATCTTTTGAGGTTTGTGGGGTCTACTAATATACTGACTTGTCTCTATATCTTCTAAAGATTCAATATTTTTGTCTCTTACAAAGAAGTACAGTAAGAATAGAAGAAGAATGATGCTGAAAATCATTCCTTGGATGGGACTTGCTCATTAGTTAAAAGTAAGGCATGACGTGAACAGTAGGAATTTGAATCAGAACTTCTGTTGGAACAATTAGTTTCGGAGCTACAGGAACACAGAGCAGTGCTGCGGGATGCACCACAGGCCCAGCCAAAGCCGGAAGCTGTGATTAGCGGGAAATTAAATTAGTTCTCTTAAGCCCCACTAAGAACAAGTGGGTCTGTTGAAATTTGACTGAGTTTTCTTGTGCTCCCAAGGGCACCACTGATTGCTTGTGAGAGCACCCAAGAGCGAGCCTACTGGTGAGAATTTAGCTGAGTTCTCTTGGATCCCACTGACTGTCAAGGGACAGGCAGGCCGGTGAGAATTTACTTGAATTTTCTTGGGTACCATCGACTTTCTGGGAGAGCACCCAAGAGTGAGTAGGCTGGTGGGAATTTGACTGAACTTTCGTGGACACCACAGACCGGCCAGAGGCAAGTGGGTTGGTGGGAATTTGATTGAGTCTTCACGGGTCCCACTGGACCCAGGGAAGACTGCACGAGGGCACCTGGGTAAGGGCTGCTGGGCAGGGACTGCAGCACCAGAGCTGCTGGGTGGGAGATGAACAGCTGGGATTTGAGTAGGGGCCCCACTCATGAGCACACCCAGACAGTGGAGGTCTAAGTGAGGTCCTGCAAGTGGTTGACCCGCCCCTGTGGTTGCCCTGCCCCTCCCCCATGCCTGTCTCATCCCCCATTCAACTCCACACCCATGTCTACACGTTCAATAAATCAACTTGCTTTTAATCGGGAGCTCCATAATCTAACTTACCTATGATGGCTGCTCTCACTGGCCCTGAACTGAACTTTTCCTTGAGTCAAAAGTTCACAGAAAAACACAAGTGGCGTAACTACTCAAGTGATTTCTAGAGCATTATCTTCAGAGCAAGACTATATCAATGTCTCAAAGAAAGCAAGCTAACCCACAAACTACACAAGTGCAAAGTAAGATATCACCCCAAAAAGGTGACACAGTATCAATGGATTCAGGAAAACAGAAAGTCTGATGGAACTTTCTGACACAGAATTTAAAAGAACAATGACTGAATATTTTCAATAGATGAAAGACAAACGTGAAGAATTAGAGGATAGTGCGAGCAAAAGCCTGGAGGAGCTTAAAAAAATCCAGAACAATGCAGATAAAACAAACGAGGCATTAGTGGCACTGGAAAAACAAGAAACCACAATCCAAAATATGAGGTCCAATGTCTTCCAAGCATCCTGGAAAATCTACAACCAGGAGAGGATAAAACAGATGAATGGGACATTCTAAGAATAAAATTTCTATGCACATTCAAAAACTTCTCCCAACAGGGTAAAAAGGGAAGCCACAGATGGAAAAAAAAATATTTGGTAATGACATGTCAGACAAGGGACTTATATCTAGAATTTGTAAAATACTTGAGCGTCACAACAAGAGAAAAGTAAATAACCCAGTTGACAAATGCACACAGAATATGAACACACAGTTCACTGAAGAAGACATTCAGATGGCCAACAAACACATGAAGAAATATTGAAAATTCCTAGCTCTAAGAGAGATGCAAATCAAAACAACTGAGACATCATCTCACTACAGTAAGAATAGCAAAATTTAACAGAACAGCAAACATCAAATGCTGGCAGGGTTGCAGAGGAACTGGACCACTTATTCACTGTTGGTGGGAGTGTAAAATGGTGCAACCACTGTGGAAGGCTATCTGGCGCTTTCTCAAAAAGTTGCAAATAGAATTATCATTTGACCCAGCAATTTCACTACTGGGCATAAACCCCAAAGAAACCATAACTTCCATCCAAGCAAATATATGCACACCCATGTTTATTGCAGCTTTGTTCACAATAGGAAGAGCTGGAAACAACACAAGTGCCCATCCAAAAATTAATGGATAGAGACGCTCTGGTATATTTACACAGTGGAATACTATGCTGTGTTGAAAAACAAGGAACTCATGAAATATTATTCAGCATGGATGATCCTGGAAGACATTATGCTGAGTGAGATATCTCAATCACAAATGGATAAATACTGCATAGGGCCACTGCTGTAAAATGGGACTGAGATCAGGGTTGAGGGAAGACAGAAAAGGAGGGGAGAAATGATATATATTGCATTGAAACAGATGAGGGAGAGAACTGTTTAAAAGGGATATATGGATATATATTCTTGTCATTACAGAAGTCCATAGCGAAGGCTGAATAGTGGAGTAGACTTGGGGGAAGGGATTGCATAACAATGAAAGAGTTTTTCTTTTGCTTTTCAAGGGTGAATTGGGGGGATAGGGGTGGGCAGGGAGAAAAGTGCAACAATGAATGAGTGGAAACCCTAAGTCTCTGTAAACTTTCATTAAAATTAATTTTTAAAACCCCTTTATTTATAACAGATGATCATTTATATAACAGATGATCATTTAAAAGCTGCCTTGTAGAAAGTGCTTTTATGATATAATGTAATGTCAATATCAGATCAAGTAAATGTATACCCATACCTTAAAAAAAAAAGACATTACCTTGGTGAACATCTACACACCAAATGATAGACCTACAAAATACATAAAACAAAGATTAACTGACTTGAAAAAATAAATGCACATCACTACAATAGTGGTGGTGGTTATTATTCTTGTTAAGTGCCATCAACTATGACTCTTAGAGACCCTATGAATAAACGATCTGAACCCTGTTCTAGTACTATCATTGTTTCTCTAATGTTCATAGAGTTTCCAAAGGCATGTTGTTTAGGAAGTGTATGAAGGAACTGAAGAACAAATTCAAGCCTCGAGTTGCAATACTTAAGAATGCTTTGGGCAGAATATAAAATGATCCAGGAAGCATTAAAAGAAGATAGAAAGAGTATACAGAGTCATTGTACCAAAAGGACACGGAAGAATTTCATGAAACAGCGTATGGGGTGAAGGAAGAAGTTGAAGATGCTCTGAAAGAACTGACGAAGAAACAATTATGCCCCAGGAAATTATGCCGCAACAATTTACATCTTTCAACAAACAGACTCTGCCCTGGATGTGCTCACCATGTTGAACAAAATAATTTGGAGGACAACAACCTGGCCAAATGATGACAGGAAGAAATCTATATTTGTTCCCAATGCAAAGAAAGATGACAGAGTGCGGAAATTATCAAACAATATCATTGATATCATATGCAAACAAGATTCTGCTGAAGATTATCCAAAAATAACTGGAACCACACATCAACAGAGAACTGCCTGAAGTTCAGGCTGAGTTTAGAAGAGGCCATGGTACTAGAGCTACTACAGCTAATGTTAGATGGAAAGCAGGGAGTACCAAAGGAATGTCTATCTGTGTTTCATTGACTGTGCAAAGGCATTTGACTGTGTGGCTCACAATAAACAGTGGTTGACTCTAAGAATAATGGGGATTTCAGAACCATTGATTGTGCTTCTGTGAAACCCATACTTGGACCAGGAGGCAATCATCAGAACAGAGCAAGGAAACACTACATGGTTCAAAACTGGGAAGGATGTACACCAGGGATGTCCTTTCTCCATACCTTTTCAATCTATATGCAGAACAGATTATCCAGGATACTGGGCTCTATAAGGAAGAATGTGGCATCACTATCAGAGGAAAACTCATCAACATCTGAGTTATGCAGATGACACAACCCTGCTTGCTGAAACTGAGGAGAACCTGAAGCACTTGCTGCAGAAGGTCAAGGACTGCAAACGTCAATATGAACTGAAACTTAACATCAAGAAAATTAAGATTCTCACAGTAAAGAGATTGAGATTATTAACTTTATATTATAAACTTTAGTTTGCTTGGGTCCATAATCAACACTCTTGGTACCAGGAAATTAAAAGATTAATTGCACGGGAAAGTCTGCTGTCAGAGACCTCTCCAAAATACGATGTCAGTCTGGAGAATAAGGTGCATCTGATATAGACCATGGTCTTTGCAATCACTTGCTATGCTGGACAATGACTAGGGATGATAGAGGAAGAATTGATGCCTTTGCCTTTGAGCTGTGGTGTTGGGGAAGAGTATTGAATATACCATGGACCACTAAGAGAATAAACACATTCGTCCTAGAGAAGGTGAAACCAGGCTGCTCCTTGGAGGCAAGGATTCTGAAACTTGGTCTGACATACTTTGGGCATATTGCAAGGAGTGACCAGTCCTTGGAGAGGGATGTCATGCTTGGGAGGGTGGAGGAACAGCACAAGAGAAGGAAGATCCTCAATGAGATGAATTTATTCAATGACTAGGGTAATGGGGGCAGAGTGTCAGAGACAATAAGATTGGCTCGGGATAGAGCAGGGTTTAGGGCTATTGAACATAGAGTTGCTATGAGTTACAGGTGACTTGACAGCACATAAAAACAACAACATGCCAATCTTGCTTCCAAGCTGGGAGATCTACCAAACACTGTCCACATTGTTGTTGTTGCTGTTAAGCGCCATCGAGTCGCGTGTGACTCATAGCGACCGTATGTATAAGAGTTATAAATGCCATTCTACCCTGTGCCAACCTAGCCATCCCAAACGCACTTATTCCCACCGCTCCAATCACAGAATCGATCCATCTCGTTGAAGGTCTTCCTCTCCTTCGCCACCCCTCCACTCTGCCAAACATGATGTCCCTCTCCAAGGACCAGTCCCTCCGTGCAACATCCCCAAAGTATGTCAGGCGAAGCTTCAGAATCCTTGACTACAAGGCGTATTCCTGCTTCACCTTCTCCAGGACAAACCTGTTTGTTCTCCTAGCAGTCCATGGTATATTCAATACCCTTCTCCAGCACCACAACTCAAAGGCATCAATTCTCTTTCTATCATCCCTATCCACGGTCCAACTCTCTGATGCATAGGACATAATTGTGAAGACTATAGCCCGGATCAGGCACACCTTGGTCTCCATTCTGATATCATTGCTCTTCAGTACTCTTGAGAAGTCCCTCACAGCCAGCTTTCCAAATGCAATTCGTCTCTTGATTTCCTGGCTGCTATTACCAAGAGTGTTGATTGTGGAGCCAAGTAAACAAAAACTGTTAACTATCTCAATGTCTTCACCATCCATACTGATGCTGCCAATTGACCTAGTGGTGAGAATCT
>NW_006399984.1:4445162-4446416 GCF_000299155.1 Elephantulus edwardii | reverse complement strand
CAGCCCTAAACTCCGCTCTGTCCTGTGCCAATCGCACTGTCTCTGACACTCCCATCCCAATTATCCCAGTCACTGAATCAATCCACCTCATAGAGGACCTTCCTCTCCTGTGCCGTCCCTGCACCCTCCCAAGCATGATGTCCCTCTCTAAGGACATAGCTTAGTTCTAAAAACCCTTGATTCTCCCAACCATTTCTACTAAGAAGAGCAATCTGTGGAGTAATCACAGTGAAATTTCATGTTTGATTCATAGCCTACTTGATGCTTCCTCTAAGTTTTTTACTTGCGGTGGGTTTTAAAAATTATATATTGGTTTGTATCCATTGTGTTTCACACATTCCCTTTTTGTGCTTCATTTTCAAAGTAATTTTCAATAGCTTTCTTTAAAACTTGTAACTGATGTTCAAATTTATTAACAGCTGCGTAATCAGGTGAATTTAAAACTCACTGCTGTTGAGTTATAACTGCCTAATAGAAAACCCTCCATTTTTTTTCAGAGGCTGCAAATCACATGGGAGGAAACAGCCCATGTTTTTGCCGCAGGGAAGCTGGTGGTGGTACCTTTGAACCTCCAGAGAGGCTCCCTTGGGATTGGCAGCATAATGTCTACTCACTGGATTACCAGAGTCAGTCCTATTGTGTCCATAGATAACTGACTAGTGGTGCTCAAAATTTGAGCTCAAACAGTTCTCGTAACCTCTTCAGACTTACTTAGGACCTCAAGAGCTTTACCTTTCCGAGCTGTATTTATATTAGAAGTAAAAACACTTAAATGTAGAAAAGTAGCACAAGCATATATTCTGTTAGCTATGATTCTCACCTTTCCTTTGGCCTCTGGAAAATGCTTCTAAAAAAAATGCTGAGAGAAAAAGTGAAAAGGGTAAATTGACCTCACATTCTGGAAAGCCTCTTGCTTTCTGAACTACCCTTTGATTATGTGTCTGTGTGCATCATTTGTTCTGCTTCTCTAGAGAATGGCCTAAAATGAACATGTGGAAGTTGTTGAATTGGTGTGTGCTTTCTTGTGTATTTTCTCACTAACAAACTGTAAATAGGGAGATGGCAGTTAAAACTGTTGTTGTTATGTGTCATCGAGTCGTTTGCGACTCATAGCGACCTTATGCACAACAGCCCTAAACCCTGCTCTATCCTGCGCCAACCCCACCGCCTCTGACACACCCATCCCAATTACCCCAGTCACCGAATCAATCCATCTCATAGAGGGTCTTCCCCTCCTGCGCTGTCCCTACACCC
>NW_006399984.1:4432283-4435515 GCF_000299155.1 Elephantulus edwardii | reverse complement strand
TCCATCTTCTCTTGATACTTCCTGGATCATTTAACATTCTACCCAAAGTATCCTTAAGTATTGCCACCCATGGCTTGAATTTGTTTTTCAGCTCCTTCAGCTTAGAAAGGCTGAGTGAGTTAGGCCCTTTTGATTTTCTGACACATTTCATTATAGTATCTTATAGACTAGGAAGAAGGATTGGCCATCCACTTCTGAAATGACAGGCTTCGAAAACCCTATGTACAATAGAGCACACTTAGACTATTGCTTGGACTAGCAGACATGGCAATTGAGACTGAGATCTTAGAAATGGAAATACAGAGAAGGAACAGCTGTAAGCAGACACTAGTGATTGGAACATGGAACGTGAGAAACATGAATGTAGGAAAATTGGACATTGTTAAGAAAGAAATGGAACGCATAAATATTGACATATTAGGTATTGGTGAAATAATATCACCATAGAGAGAGAGATCAGCTGGCCCAGAAAGCTATGCTACCAAGCCAAAGGTGGGTGACTTTTAATCCGCAGCCCTTGGGCCTGTCTTTCATTATTTTTGTTCAGATATTTCTCTAGGTCTTATAGCCCTGGTGTACAAGTTGCCATACAATGGTCACTTGTGGTTGCTGTGAGGCTGAACACTGTGATACTGATGTGTCAAATGCATTAATGGCTGGTTACCCAATGCAGACAGAGAGTGGGGTGGGGCTCCCCGATTAAAACAAGCTTGGAAGGAGGAGTGGCATCCACTTCCGTAATAGCTTGCCTCTGGAAACCCTATGAACCTGGAGAGAGGATGAAAGGTACCCAAGTGTCGAGGACTCTCCTTCATAGGGTCGCTATGAGTTGCCTGCAACTCGACAGCACTTAACAACAACAACAGGTATTGATGAAACGAGATGGCTTGGCATGGGACACTTTGAATCAGATGATTATATGATTTACTATGCCGGGGATGAAAAGTTGAGGGAAAATGGGGTTAGTTTCATAATTTAAAAAGTCATTTCTAGATCTGTACTGAAATACAATGTGGTGAGCAACAGGATAATATCCATATACATACAAGGAAGTCCAGTGAATACCACTATAATTCAAATATATGTACCAACAATGAGGGCCAAAAAGGATGAAATTGAAGATTTCTACCAACTTTTGTAGTCAGAAGTTAATCAAATATGCAATCAAGATGCATTGATAATAATGGGTGACTGGAATGCAAAAGTTTGGAGCAGGGAAGAAGGGTTAGTAGCTGGAAAATACGGGCTCAGTGAGAGAAATGAGGCTGGAGATAGAATGATAGAGTTCTGCACATTCAATGATTTATTCATTGCAAATAGAGTGTCCACATTAGGTAACCATTATGTCGTTTGTCACACCAGTGGCACTGCATTTAGTATCCCAGAAACCCCAAGTTATCTCAGTACTGCATACTCACGGGCCAGTGCTATACCACCTAGAAGAATGTTCTTCCCCAAACACAATTAACATTAGGCCCAAGGGCCACAGACTTTGAAATACAAAGGTCCCCTACCAGGTCCTGATTGACTTAAAAAAAGGTCTTCCAGTCGACAGCTGATTTATGCTAAATCTAGTATATCCAGGTGACCAATCAGCTCACACATGATTGTGAATGAAATAAATATGACCAAAGAGTTTACAGCTGACTTTCAACTAAAACAAGAGAACCTACCCTTCAGAACCCAACTGTTTCACACATGAACCTCCAAACTGGACACTTAGTCAGGACCTAACCGACTTTTAAATACAAATGTCCGCCCACCAGGTCCTGATTGATTTAAACAAGAGGCTTCAAGCCCACAGCAGGGCAGCTATTTAAGGATCCTAAAATGTAAATGGTAGCAGACAGATCAGGAAACACGTGCCACAGAAGAGCAGTGAGCATCCTGTTTTGTTTGTTCCCCTCTTGTATCCTCTAGCTGGACTGTAAGGGACTCAAAACTCAGAGGTGGAACCAGGCATGAGCTCCAGGAGAAAGGGGCTCCTAATGCTCAGAGATAGATCACCAGAAGATAGATCAACTCAAAAGAAACTTAACAAAGATACAGGAAATCGAAACTATACAACTGGCCAACTTGATCTTTTGTGTTGTTTCTCATGGGTGGAGCCGAAGGAAGACTAGCAAAGCAGAATATAAATCCAGAAAGGCTAGAGCTCGCTTAGGCCACTAGCACCAAGGAACCCCAAAACCTCTGCTTTTGTTAGCATTCAGAAACAAAGAAACAGTTGGCAGAGAAATGGAAAAATTTACCTATTACCTAATAGAGCCCAAATGGGCCGGGTACACAGATAGATAAAAGACATACATTCAAGCAAGGCTTCTTTGTATTCATAAACTGTGCTTGCTTACATTTGCAACAACCTTATCAAGACCAGGAACATTTGTTTCTGCTCTCAAAGGAATGAGTGTCTCGAGATGTATGAGAACTATTTGCAGTCCTCTTTTACAGAGCACCTCATCAGAGCTGCTTGCAATCTTCCTTCTGAAGACACCTCTATGTACAAGACACACAGCCATGTCCCAAGGATACAACCCTTTACATTCTTTGCTCCTTAGATTGTGGCTATATTCAGAATATTGCCCCCAACTAAAACTCAATTCAAATTCACTTTCTTCCCATGTGCACATGATACATTCTTCAGACTTGACACAAAACAAGTCTTGACAAATTCAAAACCTTTGAAATAATACAAAGTATCTTTACAGACTAGGATGCCATAAAACTAGTAAGTAATAACAAGAGAATAAAGCTTAGAAAATCACCAATATGAAAGCTAAATAACACCTTGATAGAACATGATTGGGTTATAGAAGAAATAAAAAATTTTCTTGAAACAAATGACAATGAAGATACAACATACCACAACCTCTGGGATACTCCTAAGGCAGATCTCAGGGGGCAGTTCATAGCAATAGTCAAACACATTTTAAAAAGTAAGAAAGAAACAAAATTAATGATCTAACTCAAAACCTCAATCAAATAGAAAAATGAACAACAATCTAATCCTAAGGCCTCTAGAAGAAAAGAAATTATAAGGACAACAGTGGAAATGACAAAGAAAACAGAACAACTGAAACCATCACCAAGACCAGGAGCTGGCTTTTTGAAAGGGTCAATAAAATAAGCAAGCCATTGGTAAACTTAACAAAGGAAAATAAAAGAAAAAGAAGCCACTAATAAATAAGAGGTGACATAACAATAGAACCAGCCTAAATTTAATCTATAATAA
>NW_006399984.1:4430303-4432183 GCF_000299155.1 Elephantulus edwardii | reverse complement strand
TATAAATATTATATACTTTCATAAGAAAACCTATGATATGATAATTTCAAAAACCTAGAGGAAATGGAAAAATTTCTAGAAATTCACACCCCATACAGATTGACATGGTCAGACATAGAACCACTCTTCAAAAGACCCCTCCCACATGAAAAAATTGATCAAATCATATAAAGACTCCTCCACAAAAAAAGTTGGCCCAGGTGCCTTTATAGCTGAATTCTACCAAACAGAAATGAGCTATCACAAATTTTTCTAAAATTATGTTGTTGTTGTTCTTGTTATGTGCTGTCAAGTCACCTGCGACTCATAGCAACCCTGTGTACAGCAGCCCTAAACCTTGCTCTATCCTGTGCCAATCACACTGTCTTCAACACACCTACCACCAATACCCCAGTCACTGAAGCAATACATCTCCTCAGGGGTCTTCCTCTTCTGCATTGTCTCTCCACCCTCCTAAGCATGGTGTCACTCTCCAAGGACTGGTACCTCCTTGCAACATGCCCAAAAGTATGACAGACAAAGCTTCAGAATCCTTGCCTCCATGGCACAGCCTGGTTTCACCCTCTCTAGGATGAACCTGTTTGTTTTCCTAGCAGTCCATGGTATGATCAATTCTCTTCTCTAACACCACAGCTCAAAGGCATAAATTCTCCTTCTATCATCCCTAGTCATTGTCCAGTTCTCTGATGCATAGCAAGTGACTGCAAAGACCATGGTCTGTATCAGATGCACCTTAGTCTCCAGTTTGACATCATTGCTCTTCAGGATTTTGGAGAGATCTCTGACAGCATACTTTCCCAATGCAATTCATCTTTTAATTTTCTGGCTGCTGGTACCAAGAGTGCTGATTGTAGAGCCAAGCAAACTAAGGCTGTTAACAATCTTAATCTCTTCACCATCTATCATAATTTGGCCAATCGGCACAATGGTAAGAATCTTTGTTTTCCTGATATTGCGCTTCAATCCATATTGAAGCCTGCAGTACTTGACCTTCTTCTGCAAGCGCTTCAGATCTTCCTCAGTTTCAGGAAGCAGGGTTATGTCATCTGCATAACTCTGACTGTTGATGGGTCTTCCTCCAATTCTGATGCCACATTTCTCCTCATAGAACCCAGCCTCCTGGATAATCTGTTCTGCATATAGATGGAAAATGTACGAAGATAGGACACATCCCTGGCATACACCCTTCCCAATTTCAAACCATGCAGTGTTTCCTTGCTCTGTTCTGACTACTGCCTCCTTGTCCAAGCATAGGTTTTGCCTAAGTACAATCAAGTGTTCTGGGATTCCCATTCTTTTCTCAATCTATCCTGATATTGACTGTTGGTCTTGTGGTGAGGATCTTTGTTTTCTTGATGTTGAGATGTAATCCATACCAAAGGCTGTAGTTCTTGATCAATCGCAGGAAGAGTTTCATGTTTTCCTTTTCAGCAAGCAAAGTTATGCTACCTACATAACACAGGCTGTTGATGAATCGTTCTCCAATCCTGATGCCACATTCCTCATCACAGAGTCCGCTTTCACAAATTATTTATTCAGCACACAGATTGAGTAGAAATGGAGAAAGGATAACAGCCCTAATGCATCCTTTCTGCGTTCCCTTGCTCCATTTAGATAACAGCTTCTTGATGAAGTATAGATTTTTTTATAATTTTTTATTTTTTTGTTTTACAGAGGTTTTGGATTTCCATTCATTCATTGCCGCAATTTTCTCCCTTCCCACCCCTCCCCACCAAATCGCACCCCTCTCCGAAGAGAGAAAAAAAAAAGAAAAAATTCCTTCATTAGTATACAATTCCCACGTCCCTTCCCCCCACCCCCCACCCCGAGTACACTTCTCTATGCAACCTTAATTCTGGATTCCTGTGCTAACCATAATA
>NW_006399984.1:4429478-4430203 GCF_000299155.1 Elephantulus edwardii | reverse complement strand
ATTGGATTATTTACCTTTATCTTGTTGTGGTGCTCAAGTATTTTATAAATTCTGGATATAAGTCCCTTATCTGATATGTTATTACCAAATACTTTGTTCCCAGCCTGTGGCTTCCCTTTTTATCCTGTTGGAGAAGTTTTTGGATGTGAATAGGAATTTGAGTCTTAGAAGATCCTATTCATCTACTTTATCTTCTCCTGGTTGTTGGAATCATGACCTCTTGATGTCTCCATGGTGATATCCTGGGACCACAGATAGAAGGCCCTGCCTGGGGGGCCAACTTGTAACAATAAAGCCTATTTAAACCTTTGAAAAAAAGAATGTTGGAGCAGACCTTGACAGCGTATTTTTCCAATATTTTATTTCCAATTTTTCTTTTGATTTCTTGACTGCTTTATTAAGGTTGTTGATAGTGAGTCCAAATAACATGAAATTGTGAAATCTATTAATTGAGAGATTAATATTGTTATTCTACTAGCTGCAAAAGACAGTTCTTATTGCTCAAGGTAGTACAAAGTGTTAAAGCAAAACTATTACAGGATATTTAAGAAAGAAACTGTTGTTGTTGTTGTTGTTGTTATGTGTCATCGAGTCGTTTATGACTCATAGCGACCCTATGCACAACAGCCCTAAACCCTGCTCTATCTATCCTGCAACAACTGCACTGCCTCTGACACACCCATCCCAACTACCCCAGTCACCTAATCAATCCATCTCATAGAGGG
>NW_006399984.1:4422885-4429239 GCF_000299155.1 Elephantulus edwardii | reverse complement strand
GGGCCCTTAGGCTGCTGATGAAGTATAGATTTTTCATGAGCACAATGAAGTATTCTGAGATTCCCATTCTTCTAAATTTTAATCATAATTTTTTAGGATTCACAGTCAAATGCCTTTGCATAGTCAAATAGATATTCTTCTGATATTCTCTGCTTTCAAGCAGAATCCATCTGACATAATCAATGATATCCTGGTGCGACGGCCTCTTCTAAACTCACCTTAAACTTCTGGCAGTTCCCTGTCAAGATGCTCTTCTAGTCATTTTTGGGTGATCTTCAGCAAGATTTTGATTGCATGTTATATTAATGATGTTATTGTTGTTCTTGTCATGTGTCATCATCGAGTCACTTGTGACTTGTAGTGATCCTATGCACCTATCATGAGCCTATATCACTGTATGTTGTTGTTGTTGTTGTTGTTGTTATGTGCCATCGAGTTGTTTGTGACTCATAGCGATCCTATGTACAATAGCCCTAAACTCTGCTCTGTCCTGTGCCAATCGCACTGTCTCTGTTACACCCATCCCGATTACCCCAGTCACTGAATCAATCCACCTCATAAAGGGTCTTCCCCTCCTGTGCTGTCCCTCCATCCTCCCAAGCATGATGTCCTTCTCCAAGGACTGGTCGGTCCCTCCTTAAAACATGTCCAAAGTATGTCAGATGGAGCCTCAGAATCCTTGACTCCAAGGAGCAGCCTGGTTTAACCCTCTCAAGGATCAATCTATTTTTTAGCAGTTCATGGTACCCTCAATACTCTTCTCCAGCACCACAGCTCAAATGCATCAATTCTCCTTCTATCCTCCCTAGTCATTGTCCAGCTCTCTGATGCATAACAAGTGATTGCAAAGACCATGGCCTGTATCAGACACACCTCCAGACACCACTGCTCTTCAGTACTTTGGAGTAGTCCCTAACAGCAGACTTTCCCAGTGCAATTCATCTTTTAATTTCCTGGCTGCTGGTGCCAAGAGTGTTGACTGTGGAGCCAAGCAAACTAACGCTGTGAACAATTTCAATTTCTTCACCATCCATCCTGATGCTGCCAATTGGCCCAGTGGTAAGAATCTTTGTCTTCTTGATGTATCACTGATATATCTGCCCCCATTATCCCAGTTATTGTGTCAGTCCATCTCATCCAGGGTCTTCCTATTCTGTGCCATCCCTCCACCCTTCCATGCATGATGATCCTTGTACGAGGATCAGTCCCTCTGGACAACATGCCCAAAATATGTTAGATGGAGTTTCAAAACTCTTGCATCCAAGGAACAACCTGGTTTGACCCTCTCCAAGACAGACCAATTTGTTCTCTTGGCAGTCCAAGGTATGGTCAATACTCTTCTTCAGCACCACATCTCAAAAGTATTGATTCCATTGTCCAGATCTCTCTGATACATAGCAAGTAATTGTGAAGAGTGCCTTAGTCTCTAGAATGGCATCCTTGCTCATCAGTACTCTGGAGAGATCGCTGAGAAATCTGTAGATTTTCCTAATGTAATTCATCTTTTGATTTATGACTACTGGTATCAAGAGTGCTCATTGTGGACTTGAGCAAGCTGAAATTTTTAACAATCTCAACCTCTTCTCCATACATTATGATGCTGCCAATTGACCCAGGGGTGAGAATCTTCGTTTTCTTGGTTTTTGAGCTTCAATCCATATTGAAAACTGCAGACCTTGACCTTCTGAAGCAAACACCTCAGGTCCTCCTCAGTCAGCAAGCAAGGTTGTGTCATTAGGATTATACTATACGTATTATCCTGAAATTTGTTTTGTTTCAGTGCCACTTAGCAGTTTATCTTGGAGACTTTATGGGAGTTGTAAAGATGTTTATAAATCAATCTCATTCATTTAAAGAAGTTTCATAATGTTCCATATTATGGGTATTCCAAAATGTGTTTAATTGTAACTTCCCAGTAAAATGGAGGACTATGCAAACAGCAGCCCAGAATGCCAGAAAACAATGTTAACAAGTAGGGATGATAATCCTAGAACACTATACTACAAAGTAAAAAAAAGTGAAGTAGTTTCAAAACCTACTTGAAGGAAGAAATTAAATGAAAATATCAAATAAAGAGTCATCTGTAGAAGTGGATGTTAACCAGATGGTGCAGTCATTTTTAACTGTTGTGGGCATTTTTTTCTGTGGGTTCAAGAAACTGGAACTATGGCAGCTATCTGCCAACAGAAAGGTGTGGTCTCCCCATGTTACCCTTACCCTCCCAGATATCAAGGGAGTAACTTTCTCCTTCCACTAGCACCCACCAAGTGGCTGGTAGTGTTTCCCTGGTCCTATCCCATTACATTCACACCTGAAGTCAGGTGTGAAGGTTAGTATTGTATGATCTTTACTATATAATGTCAAAAGTGACTCAGCAGCACATAACAACAACAACATTTTATGTGTAATAAAGTCTAACCTCTATGTAGTCCAATTTGAAGGTATATAAAATCTGGTCACCTAGTGACGAAGCTGCACTGCAATTCCAAAAGTATGCAGTTCATATCCACCAGATGTTTTGTAGGAGGATGCGCGTTCTCCTCTGATACCTGCCTTAGAAAACTACTGGAAGGTCAGCTATGGGTTAATTTTTTACTTGACAGCAAACAACAACATATGTTAATAAGGCAGAACTATAAGTAGATCTTTTAAGATAGCCTTTTCTGATTAAGAGTAAATCTTCTCAGGGGTATGGTCTGCATGATGTTGATGTTTAGAAAGCTAGAGAGCTTTTTGTCAGGTGTTGTTGCTGTTGTTATGTGCTGTTGAGTTATTTGCAACTCAGCGACCCTATGTACAACAGCTTTGAAACTTGCTCTGTTTTGAGCCAATTTCACTGTCTTTGATCTATCTACCCCCATTACCCCAGTCACTGAGTCAATCCATCTCATCCAGGGTCTTCCTCTCCTGTGCTGTCCCTCCACCCTTCCAAGTATGATGTTCTTCTCCAAGGATAGGTTCTTCCTGATAACACCCCCAAAATATGTGAGATGGAGCCTCAAAATCCTTGCATCCAAGGAGCACCCTGTTTTCACCCTCTCCAGGACAGATCTTTTACTTCTCTTAGCAGCCCATGGTATGTATATTCAATACTTTTCTCCATCACCACAACTCAAAGACCATTTATTCTTCTGTCATCCTTAGTCATTGTTCAACTCTCTGATCCATAACAAATAATTGCAAAGGCCATGGCCTGGATGAGGTGCACCTTAGTCTTAGATTGACATCCTTGCTCTTTAGTACTCTGGAAAGGTCCCTCACAGCAGATTTTCCCAGTGCACTTAGTCTTTTGATTTCTTGGCTGCTGGCACCAAGAGTGTTGATTGTCAAGCCAAGCAAGCTACATATGGCTATTAAGTTTGTGATCTACAGACTTGAACAGGGCGTCTCCTGTACTTGCTACCTTTGGACCCATCAGTCTCTGAAGCCAGTCGTCTGTGTCCTAGCTTTCAACATCTCAGCCTCTGAATCCAGTGGACTCCAATGCTAGCCACCTGCCTGCCAGCTAATGGTTGGACTCTGTCTCCCTAGACACCTCTATCTTGAGATCTAATCTGCAGACCCAGGACTTCCCTCTATAAGCATGTCAGACATTTTTCTTGAAATGAATCTCAAACTCTCTTTCTCTCACTCCCTCCCTCACATTCAATCTCTCTTTTTCCATTTATACCAACTTTTGGAGTTCTGGTGACATAATCCGTGAAGAGTTGCACTGCTAACCTGAAGGTCATGCCTCTGTGGCTGTTCATATCCACCAATGACTAAAGACAGGTAACCTCCACAGTGATTCACCTCCACAGGACACATTCCCCCTCCACCAGAGTTCCCAACACGCCAAAAGAACAGCTCAATTTTTCTGGTTTGTACAAATAGAAACATTAAAATTATGAGTGAGAATGACTGTTAAGGTTATGGGATAATGATGCAAGGAATATAAAACTGGATCAGTCTGAATTGACTTATTTGGGCACGTGAAGCTAGACTCTTCATTCAGTATTTCCATTAAAAAGGTTAAGAAAGGATCAAAGAGTCTATTTGGTTGGTTCATTTAAGCTTGGATTATGTGATGGCCTCCATTAAGTAAAACTGAAATACTATATCTGCCTTGGTACACTGTAAAGAAGATATCCAAAGGCTTAGGGAAATAGACATTAGAGAGTGGCTCCATCAAATCAGACTTATAGATCTACCCATTAAATGCCAAAAGAACATCTTGTACCATAACAATGAAGAATACATTTGTAAAAGGAGTCCCAGCATCTTTGAAGACTGCTGTAATTTCCATTCTATGTAAACCAGACAGCAGTGGTAACTTCTCTAGTTGACTTAAGACATCTCACTACAATGGAGCTGACTGCAAACAGGTATGCTACCAGAGAAACAGGAGTCTGCCTTTTGCTGCTAAGAAAAAAGAATCACAGAGATTGGGGAGTGGAAAAAGAGGTAGTTACATTTAAGTGAATGCATATAAGACACAAGAGGTATGACCTTCTCAAATCTGCCTCCTCATCTGGGAGACTTCAAGGGCTTATATAGGGGGGGGCGAGACTGTAAAGTGGGAGAAGGTTTTACCATATGTTCTCTTGTCTGAGCATTTGACCTGGTGTTTGTGAACTGGTCTCATTGACACAGCTTTTCAAGTCCAGATATAGCTTGACCAAAAATTAGTAATTCTCAGCTGTAGATTGCAGGGTAGACACGTAAACAATATCAGAAAGCTTCAGTTTTTATAAGGAAGCTTGCTTGCTAAGAGAAAGATCTCTTCCCTTTAAAAATGTGATAGAAAAGAGGATTAGTCTTACTTTTGATTAAGTTAATGTGAAAGGTAGTTGTTGTTAGGTGCTGTTAAGTTGACAACCCATAGCAACCCTAGGAACAGGAAATCTGTACCTTGCCCTGTCCTGTACCATCCTTGTCATTGCTGATACACTCATGCCCGATGTCATAGTCAATCCATATTGTGGAGGGTCTTCCTCTCTTTTACTGACCCTCCTTCACCTTTTCAAGCATAATATATTTTTCCAGCGCCTCTCCTAACAACATGCCCAAAGTATGTGAGACGAAGTTTCATTATTCTTGCCTCTAAGGAGTACTCTGCTTGTACTTTCTCCAAGACATATTTGTTTGTTCTTTTGACACTCAATAAGATATTCAGTACTCTCATCCAAAACCACAACTCAAAAGAGTTGATTCTTCTTCTGTCATTCTTACTCCTTGTCTGACTTTCAGATGCATAGTAAGTAATTGAAAAGATCACAGATTGGATCAGGTACACATTAGTCTTTTTTTCTTCTTCTTCTTCTTTTTTCTTTCTTTCTTTTCTTTTCTTTTTTTTTGCATTAGTCTTTAAAGTGACACTTTGCTCTTAAGAATGTTGGAGCAGACTTCCTGACCTGGACCTGCAGCTGAGTCCGCAGTCCACACTGGGCTGTTATGTCTGCACTGAGTCCGCTGCTGCTGAGGAGACTGTTGGGCCCGGTGGGCCCTGGTGGCGCACGCCCAGGTCCACTCGAAGCCGGCACGAAAGAAAGTAGGGGTCATGGACTCCATCATCAGGCTCACTGCCTGCTTCATCTGTTTCCGTGTGCCACCGGCCTGGGTCCTGTCACACCTGGAGAGCTACAAGAAGCGGGAATGCAGGGGACCGTCCTCTCCCGCCCTTTGTCCTGAGCACCACTGGACCATCTAATCATGTTCCTGCATTCCTGGTAGAACAGCCCCAAATCATGTCCTTCAATTACCTATCCTGCAATCATGACGCTTTTTTTTTAAGTAACAATTATCTATTTAATGTGTATTATTTTTGTTTCAAACCCACACATTGAATCAAGATAAAATAAGAGCATTCTCCTCCCATGTAATTTACAGAGGTGGAAGCCCAACAGTATAAGCTGGGAGTTGGTTCCTCCTCAACAGCAGTGAGTTCTGAGGGAATATTTTTGATCGGACTGGACTCTAAACTCAAGACAAGGTTGCTTATGTCTTCAGGACACCCCGCAGATCTGAAATGCGAATTCCTGCAGGCCCCTGGCATCCAGTGGGGGCGGGTGGACCTCTGGCAGGGTAGGGACCATGGCAGCCTGGGGGCTACTTGTCCTTCTTGAATGGCAGCCCCAGTCCTTCTCTGGCCAAGGGCTCTGTGTTTGGTGTGGCTAGGCATTGCCACACCTGTCAGGTTTACAGGAAAACTGGAAACCCTTTAATTATTTGCTCTCTCCCTGTTTCTAAATGTTGGCAGCAAACTTCTTTTTGTTTAATTAAATGTTATTAATTTTAATGAACATTTACAGAGATTTTGGGTTTTCATTCATTCATTGTTGCACTATTTTCTCTACCCCCCCAGTTCGTTCCTTC
>NW_006399984.1:4411234-4418073 GCF_000299155.1 Elephantulus edwardii | reverse complement strand
TTTCTATACAATAACTCAGTATATTCCTTCCATCTTCTTTTAATACTTCCTGGATCATTTAATATTCTGCCCAAAGTATCCTTGATTATAGCAACTCTAGGTTTGAATTTGTTCTTTATTTCCTTGAGCTTAAGAAATGCTGAGCGAGTTCGGCCCTTTTGATTTTCTGACTCTAGCTCCTAGTTTCCTATAACTGAGGTGCTATAAGGTTCTAGTTTTTACCATCTTACTGAGGGCTGCAACTGCAATAAATGGACGAAGACAATGTGGATGTGGTTACCATAATGGACAGCAGAATCAAAGCAGTAGTCAAAATAGTCTGCTCCTGTGGATTTATGGTGTTTGCTCGTTAGTAATGGTAGTCTACACTTAAGGTAAAGCTACTAAATATTTGTATAATCTATACAAGAATTCTAGGTCAGGTGAGGCTCTCTAACTTCAACCATAAGAACATAGTCCAGCCAATTTTCAGACTTAAGCCCATTTACAGGCCTCAACTCCTTGAATGAAGGGTAAGCTGTGTCCCCCTAACAAAGGTCTCCAATACATTGCCAGAAATGTATACAGAAGTTATTGGCTTTGCATTGAGTTAATTCTAGGAGACCCAAAAAGTCCCTCTGTCCCACACCCAAAATGGGCATAGAGAGGTTGGGTTATTTTTGTTTGTTTATTATGAGGGGGGAGGGGAAAGCGTATTTTGAATTAACTTGCTAGACTCAGTTTAGATTATTCTAAATTATCTTGGCATTAAAAACATCATAGACAAAAGCAAGTTGACCATATGTCTACTCACCATTAACACTAATCAAGGTGTTGACCTTGGTCACATCAATCTTAGGGCTCCTTCATAGTGTGTTTGATCTGGTGTTGTTAGCCTTGCCATCCACAAAGAACACAAGTATGTTTTTATCATCTATCTTCTTCATGGCTGACTCAGTAGTCAGCGGAAACTTAGTGATGATGGCACAGCTTATATCTCCAGGGGGTGCTCTTCCAGGGATATTGGGGCTGTATTCATAGTTTCAGAATCTTGGGCAATAGGAAGGAGGGAGATGTGTGGATCTTTTTTGTGTGTGGCTGTGGATGCCCTTCAGCACTGCTTTCTTGGCCTTTAACAACTTTGTTTTGGCTTCAGTTTTGGGAGGGACCACACCTTTATAAAAATGGTCTCTAAAGCCCACTCTCAGGAACTTACTCAAGTTACTGATAGAGTTTACCTTCATCTCACAATAAGTATCTCAACCTATCCTGTAATGATTTCCTCAGAACCAGAATTAATAACTGGAATAGACGTATACAGCAACCAGTAGAACTCCTATATTGGATCTCTGAAATTTGGAATAATGGTTATTATTGTAGGAAAGCCTAAGTGGAAGCCATTAGAAGAACTGTCTGTACCTAGGAAAATAGTAAAACAAAAGCAATATTATATTCCTGGAGGAATCTGGAAAAAAGTTTTTGAAGCATAAAGGGATTTGATTTTTAGAAGTTCCCATTCTTTGATTTTATCCTCATCCCAGTTCTGCATTTTTTTACTGGAAGCCAAATATTTGTAATAAACAGAATACTACTTCAGGTTATGAGGGAGACTGATATCAGCTGGAATTAATCCTGAAGCACTAAGGCAGTCCTTAAGCATTTACAGGATTTTTTCAGTACCCTCCCTTCCGAGTCAAGCAGAAGTTTGTCAATAGAGAAAGCTTAGCTTCACCTGTATTGGATTCTCTTTGTGATTTACTTCCTGGCAATTTTCAATAAAGACAGGAAAGCTGGAATTGGCAGGAATTCCCTTCATTGGTTAGAGAACTGTTTGCCTCCTGCTTTACCTCTGTTTTTCTCCTACATTCCTGGTGTTCTGTCTCATTATTAATACTTATTAAAATACCTTGCCCCTGGTCTGCAACTTTTTTACTATATTTATAAATGTATTTATGCTATAGGCAAGGGCTTGGGGTTTTTTAAATTGATATTTTAATGAAAGTTTATAGAAAACTTGGATTTCCATTCACTCATAGTTGTAAATTTTCCTCCCTGCTTCCCTCCCCCCCACCCAGTTTGCTTTTCTTTAGGGAAAAAAAATTCTTTCATTATACAGTTCCCCCCACCCCCGAGTCCACTAAAGTGGACTCTTTGCTATTGTGAACAAAGCAGCAATAACCATGGGTATACATATATCTGTTTGGGTGGAAGTTATCGTTTCTTTAGGATATATTCCCAATAGTGGAATTGCTGGATCAAACGGTATATATCTATTTCCAATTTTTTGAGAAAGTGCCGTACTGCCTTCCATAGTGATTGAACCATTTTTTACTCCCATCAACAGTGAATAAGGGTTCCAGTTTTTCCACGACCTCGCCAGCATTTGTTGTTTGCTGCTCTGTTGAGTTTTGCTCTTCTACTGTGGTGAGATGATATAGTTCTTTTAATTTGCATCTCTCTTAGAGCTAGGAATTTTGAACATTTCTTCATGTGTTTGCTTGCCATCTGAATGCTTCTTTGGTGAAGTGTCTGTTCATATTCTGTGCCCATGTTGCAATTGAGTTGTTTACCTTTATCTTGTTATTGTGCTTGAGTGTTTGATAAATTCTAGATATAAGTCCCTTAAAAGACATGTCCTTACCAAATATTTTTCCCCAGTCTGTGGCTTCCCTTTTAAGACCCTGTTGAAGAAGTGTTTGGATGTGCATAGGGATTTGATTCTTAGAAGGTCCCATTCATCTATTTTATCCTCTCCTGGTTGTATATTTTCCAGGATGCTTGGAAGACTGTTCATGTTGTGGATTAGGACTTCTAGGATTCTTCGAAGCTTTTCTCTAATGAAATTTATAGTCATTGGGTTTAGTCCTAGGTCCTTGAACCACTTTGTTTTTTGTGCATGGTTTTTGTGCATGGTGTGAGGTGTGGGTCTTGCTTGAATTTTCTGCAGATGGTTTTTCAATTTTGCCAACACTATTTTTTTTAAAAGGCGGCCGTTTCCCCACTTAGCTGATTTCATCTCCTTGTCAAAAAATCAGTTGACCATACGTAGATGGGCTGATTTCTGGGTTCTCAATTCTATTCCATTGATCTATGTGTCTGTCATTGTATCAGTACTACTCTGTCTTGACCACCACGGTGGTGTAGTAGAATTTGAAATCAGGGAGTGAGATACCTTCTACCTTGTTTCTCTCTCTTTTTTTAAAATCTTGTTTCTCTTTTTAAGGAGTGCTTTGCTTATTCAAGGTCTCTTCCCATTCCAAATGAAATTGGTGGTTGCATTTTCCATCTCATTGAAGAATGGCATTGATATTTGTATTGGAATTTCAATGAAGGTGTAAATTGTCTTTAATAGGATTGTCATTTTTCACAATATTGAGTCTTTCTATCCATGAGCAAGGCTAGGGTTTTTAAGTTTCTCATTTTGTCTCATGGTCTTTATGGTTTTGGGTTTCACTCTATGTCTCTGAACAACCTTGAGTTGATTTTTGTGTATGGTGTGAGATGTAAATCTTGCTTTATTTTTCTTTAGGCAAATGTGGGGATGCTTTGCTGAGAAGTGGTAATATCTCTGAACCTTTGTCTTCTCTGAGCATCCTCTACTCTTTATAGGACACACAGCTCCGGACATTAGGAAGTACTCAAAATTGAAATTGCATTGTTGAAAAGATCAACAAAAGAGCCACACATCATCCACCTTCCTGTGACCCAAGATGGTGAGACCATGAAGGCAGCCCCAATAGTCCTGCAAGAGCACCCCTAGAAGAAGCATGCTTGACCACTGTGCCATTATCAACAAATGATGTGGAAATATAATTTTTTCTCACCTCATCTACATTTAACTCACCTATTTGGCCTATGAATAGAAGAGATGGATAATGAAGAATAACAGTTGATTATTACAAATGTAACCAGATGATCACTCCAGCTGCATAAAAAATTACATTTAAATTACTAATACAAAAACATGGAAAGACATGACCAGAAAAGAAAGCTACAGACCAATATCTCTCATGAACATTGATGCAAAAATTCTGGCCAATAGAATCCAATAGTATATAAGAAAAACCTAAACAATTCTTTCTAAACCTGATTCTTTAGGATCAGGTGAGATTCATACAGTCATGCAAAAATGATTCAACATAAGAAAAAATTTAATGTAATTCATCATACTAATAAAGCTAAAAACAAGAACCATATGATCCTATGAATTCACAGAGAAAAGGCCTTCAACAAAATTCAACACCAATTCCTGATTAAAACATTCAACAAAATAGGAATAAGTAATAATTTCCTCAACATAGTGAAAGTATATATTCAAAGAGTAAACATCATTCTCAATGGAGAGAGAGATTATAGGCATTCATCCCTTGCAAACGGAGACGAGGCAAGGATGCTTACTATGACCATTCTTATTGACTATTGTATTAGAAATACTTGCTAAAATAACAAGACGAAAGAAGAAAATAAGAGGGATCTAAATAGGCAAAGAGGTAGTAAAAGTATCACTAAACACAGATGGTATGCTAGTGTACACAGAAAACCCAAATATTCAACAAAAAAAAACCTGTTAGACCTAGTAACAATTTAGTAGAGTAGCAGAAAAGGACAAAGTCTTCAAAAATTATGCTGGAAAAACTGGATATCTAATGGCAGAAAATTGAAACAATATCCATATCTCATACCATATTAAAAAAAATCAACCCAGGGTGGTTCAGAAACCTGGGGGTGAATCCCAAAACCATAAAGATCATAAGAGACAAGATGAGAACAAACTTAGAAACCTTAGCCTGTAGCTAAGGCTTGAAAATATAATTAAAAATGCAGAAATAGAGGGGGAAAAATAAAAGAATGGGACCTTCTAAAAATCAAATCTTTGTAGGCTTTCCCTAACAGAGTGAAAAGAATGCCCACAAACTAGAAGGGGAGGGGGGAGGAGTTAGAAGAGGGAACACTTGGCAATGATGTCTCACACAAGGGTCTCATAACAAAAGTTTACAGAATGTTACAGGGCCTTCATAAGAAGAAAAATAATCTAATTACAAAATGAACGAAAGACATTAAAAGATTTTCCACAAAGGAGGACATTCAGATGACCAACAGATACATTAAGAAATGTTCAAAATCACTAGCAGTCAGAGAGATGTAAATCAAAACAATAATGACCCACATACAATTTCGCCTCACTGGTAGTAGCAAAGTTTAACAGGACAGACAGCAACAAATATTGGAGATCATGTGAAGAGATTGGAACGCTCATACACGGCTGGTGGGATTCTAAAATGATATAATCACTCTGTAAGGCAGTCTGACATTTCCTCAAAAGGTGAATATAGAAATTCCGTATGATGCAGCTATTTCACTTCTTGGACTATACCCCAAAGAAATCAGAGCTTAGACAAGAATGGAGATATGTACACTTATGTTCATTGCGGAGGTAATCACAATAGCAAAAAAATGGAAACAACACAAATATTCATCAATAAATGAATGGGGGAAACTTGTAGTATATTTACACAATAAAATATTCTGCATCACTTGATGGCACTTAACAACAACAACAACAACAAAGAGAGCTCAGTTGGCCTAATGGACAGAAAGTGATGCTACCAAGCCAAAGGTGGGTGATTTTAATCTGCATCTCTCAGGCCTACTTGTAATTGTTTTTGGTCAAACATTCTTCTAGGTGGCCTGTTGACTTGCTGTACAGAGTGGTTGTTGTGATGCTGAACACTGTGACCCTGATGTGCCAAATGTGATATTGGTCACCCATGGCAGACAGTGTTTAGTGGAACTCCCCAAGTAAAATAAGCTAAGAAGCAGGAGTGGCAACCAATTCTGAAATAGCTTGCTTCTGGAAATCCTATGAACTTGGAGAAGCAAAGAAAGTTATTCAAGTGTTCAGGTCTTTCATTCATAGGGTCGCTATGAGTCCCCTACAACTTGATGATATTTAACAACAACAACAACAATGACATGTCAGATAAGGGACTTATATCTAGAATTTATCAAGTACTCGATCTTCACAACAAGATAAGATAAACAACCCAATTGAAAAATGGGCACAGGATAAGAATAGACTCTTCACCAAAGATATTCAGATGGCAAACAAACACATGACCAAATGTTCAAAATCCCTGGCTCTAATAGGGATGCAAATCAAAACAACTATGAGATATCATCTCACCCCAGTCAGAATAGCAAAATTTAACAGAACAGCAAACATCAAATGCTGGCGGGGTCGTGGAGAAACTAGAACACTTATTCACTGTTGGTGGGAGTGTAAAATGGTGCAACCACAATGGAAGGCTGTATGACACTTTTTCAAAAATTTGCAAGTAGAAATACCATTTGACCCAGCAATTTCACTACTGGGAATATACCCCAAAGAGACCATAACTTCCCCCCAAGAAGATATATGCATGTTGTTGTTGTTATGTGCTGTCGAGTTGCTTGCAACTCATAGCAACCCTATGTACAACAGCCCTAAAGTCTGCTCTGTCCTGTGCCAATTGCACTGTCTCTGACACTCCTATACTGATTATCCCAGTCACTGAATCAATCTACCTCATAGAGGGCCTTCCCCTCTTGCGCTGTCCCTCCACCCTACCAAGCATGATGTTCCTCTCCAAGTACCGGTCTCCTCACAACATGTCCAAAGTATGTTAGACAGAGCCTCAGAATCCTCGCTTCCAAGGAGCCACCACCCGGTTTAACCCTTTCCAGGACAAATCTGTTTGTTTTCCTAGCAGTCCATGGTATTCTCAATACTCTTCTCCACCACCACAGCTCAAAGGCATCAATTTTCCTTCTATCCTCCTTGGTCATTGTCCAACTCTCTGATGCATAACAAGTGATTGCGA
>NW_006399984.1:4410481-4411134 GCF_000299155.1 Elephantulus edwardii | reverse complement strand
TGTTTTACAAACCCTCCCCCAGATTCACTCCACCATGTAGCCATCGCTCTAGACTCCTGTCATGACAGAAATACCTAATCACGTATCCCTTTTAAACAGTTTTCTCCCTCATCTGTTTCAGTGCAGTATACATTATTGGACCCATCTTTCTCAGTCTCTCCCCAACCCCAAGGTCAGTCCTCTTTTACAGACAGCAATGGCACCATGCAATATTTGTCCTTTTGTGACTGGGCTACTTCACTCAGCATAATATCCTCCACGGTCACACATTTTTAATATATTGGATGAGTGCCTTGTTTTTCAATGAAGCATAATATTCCATCGTGTGAATATACCACAACTTCTCTATCCATTTGTTTATTGATGGGCACTTAGATTGTTTCCAAATCCTTGCTATTGTGAACAAAGCTGCAATAAACATGGGTGTGCATATATCTGTGTGGATGTCAGTTATGGTCTCTTTGGGGTATATTCCCAATAGTGGAACTACTGGGTCAGACGGTATCTCTATTTGCAACTTTTTGAGAAAGCGCCATACTGCCTTCCACAGGGGTTGCACCATTTTACACTCCCACCATCAGTGAATAAGGGTTCCAGTTTCTCCACAACCTTGCCAGCATTTGTTGCTTGCTGTTCTGTTAAATTTTGCTATT
>NW_006399984.1:4403705-4407351 GCF_000299155.1 Elephantulus edwardii | reverse complement strand
CAAAATGGGTTACCCTGGACGACATTATGCTGAATGAAATATCTTAGTCACGAAGGACAAATGCTACATAGTGCCACTGTTGTAAAACGGGACTGACATCAGGGTTGAGTGGAGACAGAAAGGTGTATACTGCATTGAAACAGATGAGAGAGAGAATTGTTTAAAAGGGATATATGATTAGGTATTATTGTCATGACAGGAGTCCAGAATGAAGGCTGCATAGTGGAGAGGACTTAGGGGGAGGGATTATATAACAATGAAATAATTTTACTTTTAAAAAGAGAAGAGCAAACTGGGTGGGGAGGGGTGGGCAGGGAGAAAAGTGCAACAATGAATGAATGGAAATCCAAAGTCTCTGTAAATATTTGTAAAAATTAATAATATAATTAAAAAGTCCACTGGGGGAAAATAATTTATTAGAAGAGAAAGCTAAAAAAAGATGGAAGGAAAATGAAGAAAACATCTGAATCATGTAGAGTAACATCAAATGGAGCAACATATGTGTAATCAAATTCTAGAACAAGAGGCAGGGAAGGAAAATACTGAGAACAAGTTCTGGGGGGGGGACTTCCCAGGTATCATGAAAAATCAGGAAATCTGCATTCGAGAAGCTGATTAAATTCCACACAGACTAGATCTCAAAAGAAAAACATCAAGACATATCATAGGCAAATTCTCATAAATCAAACATAAGAATAGAATACTAAAAACATGAGGAAAAACAAAGAGTCATCTACAAAGACTTTAATCTACAATGACTAGGGATGACAGAAGGAGAATTGATGCCTTTGAGTTGTGGTACTGGAGAAGAATATTGAATATACTATGGACTGCCAGGAGAACAAACAGGTTCATCCTAGAGAGGGTGAAACCAGGCTAGGCTGCTCCTTGGAGGCAAGGATTCTGAAGAGTCATCTGACATACTTTGGGCATGTTAGATGGAGGGATCAGTCCTTAGAGAGGGACATCATGCTTGAGAGGGTGGAGGAGGGTGCAAGAGAGGAAGACCCTCAATAAGATGGAATGATTCAGCAACTAGGGTCTTGTGGGTAGGTGTGTCAGAGGCAATGTGACCTCTATTCACATAGCAAAACCAAAGGAAAGTGGATGGACCACAATAACCAGAAACAACAGAAAAAGAAACACAGCAAAATGCAAAATAGCAGTGGTAAAACATGGACTGTCAATAATCACACTTAATGTGAACGGCTTAAATATGCCAATGAACAGGGAAAAGATAGCTGAATAGATTAAAAAAAGTCTATCAATATCAATGCCTATTGAGATACATATAAGAAACAAGGGAAAATGTAGACTAAAAATCAAAGGCTGGAAAACTATATAACAAGCAAATGGCATCCACAAAAAGCAAGAGCGGCAATACTAATTTCTGATAAGAAAGAATTCAGAAAGAAAACCACCAAAATAGACAAGGAGGGGCACTATATAATGATTAAAGGCATAATAGATCAAGAAAATATAACTATGATCAAAACATGCACACAAAATGATAGACCTGAAAGATATGTAAAACAAGGTTAACGTAGTTGAAGAAAGAAAGAGACAGCACCACAGTAGTAGTAGGAAACTTTAACATACCACTCTGACCTGCCATCAAAGGACAGGTCAACTCAAAAGAAACTCAACAAAGATGTAGAAGAAAGAACTAAACTATGTAATTAGCCTACTTAACTGCATAGATGTAATCAGGGTATTGCCCAACTAAATCTCAAGTTACATTCTTCTCAAGCACACAGGGTACTTTCTCTAGCATTGGTCATATATTAAGGGGCAAAGCAAGCCTCAACAAATTAAACAAACACACACACAAACACCACACACACATTTCAATATCCTCTCAGATCACAATGCCATAAAACTAGAAGTTAACAACAAAAAGATAAAGGATTTTTTAAAAAATCACCATCATGGCAGGTAAATAACACCCTGCTTGAACAGTATTGGGTTACAGAAGAAATAAAAAGTAGAATGAAAATTCTCCTTGAAACAATTAAAATGAAAATACAACATATCCAAACCTGTGTGATACGACTAAGGCAGTCCTCAGGGGTAGTTCACAGCAATAAACACACAGAAAAAAAGAAGAAATGAACAAAACTAGCAACATAATTCCTACACCAAATTTTTTCAAAAATAACAACAAACAAATCCCACAGCCTCTATAAAAAAAGAAATTATAAGGAAAGAGCTAAAATTAATGGGATAGAAAACAGAAAAGCAATTGAAACTATCAAGACCTGATTCCTGTCGGTTCTTCAAATGTGTCAATAAAATAGACAAATCATTGGCAAACTTAACAAAAGAAAAGAAAGAGACTCTTCTCTGAGATGGTATTGTCAAAGGTCGATCAGTTTACTTTTCACCCTGCTGGGAAAAGTTTTCGATGGGCACGGAGATTTAATCTTTTTTTAAAAAAAAAGCTTAATGCAAAATTTATTCTGCAATAGACTGAGACATTGGTTAAAAACATTTTTATTATCCTCATCTCTATTTTCAAAGTGTCAGACATGGATTTATTTTTACATATATATATAATCAAATAGAAAGAGATTTCTACATGTTTAAAGAATCCCCCTCAAAAAAAAAAAACCATGGAGAGATCAAGCTATAATTTCTCATCCCTCAACAAACTTTGTCTCTATTAGCTGAGTGAACCTGGTTGGGACCATTAGTTGTTTCTATAACACTTGAGTCAAAACTCCCACAATAGGAAATATCTTTTTTTTATTTTATTTATTGCACTGGAGCGCAGAGAAGCCAAAGCAGAAAAGGAAGAATTCAAGATACTAAAGAGTTGAATAGAAGATTTCAAAACGCAGCAAGGGATGACAAAGCAAAATATTACAATGAAATGTACAGGAGTTGGAGTCAGAAAATCAAAAGGGCGGAACTCGCTCAGCATATCTTAAGCTCAAGGAACTGAAGAACAAATTCAAACCTCGAGTTCCTATAATCAAGTATGCTTTAGGAAGAATATTAAATGGTCCAGGAAGTATTAAAAGAAGAAGGAAAGAATATACTGAGTCACTGTATCCAAAGGAATTGGCAGACACAGAAGAATTTCATGAAATAACATATGAGCAAGAGCCTACGGTGATGAAGGTAGAAGTTCAGGTTGCTTTGAAGGAAATAGCAAAAAATAAGGCTCCAGGAATAGATAGTATGCCAATTGACATATTTCAGCTAACAGATGCTTCCCTGGACGTGCTCACCAAGTTGTGCCAAGAAATCTGGAAAACAACCACTTGGCCAACTGACTGGAAGAGATCTTTATTTGTTCCCATAACAAAGAAGGGTGACCCAACAGAGTGTGGAAACAATATAGAACAATATAATTGTATAGAGCAATATAATTGATTTCACATGTAAGCAAGATTCTACTGAAGATTATCCAAAAATATTTGGAACAACACATCAGCAGAAATCAACCAGAAGTCCGGGCTGGGTTTAGAAGGGGACGCGGTACTAGGCATAGTGTAGCTAATGTTAGATGGATCTTAGCTGAAAGCAGGGAATACTAGAGGAATGTATATATGTGTATCATTAATTATGAAAAGACGTTTGACTGTGTGCACCATAACAAACTGTGGCTGACTCTGAGAAGAATGGGAATCCCAGAACACTT
>NW_006399984.1:4371553-4378761 GCF_000299155.1 Elephantulus edwardii | reverse complement strand
GCAAAGGACACACTGACAAAGGAGATTAATCAGAACTGACTTTGACAAGCCCTGTGGCAATTGGACAATTAAAACAGACATTCGGATTGCGGGGGAAGAAGAGCAAACTGGGGAGGGGGGTAGAGAGAATGGTTCAGCAATGAAGGAATTAAAACCCAAAATCCCTGTAAATGTTCATTAAAACTAATAAAATTTAATAATAATTAAAAAAAAAAACAGAAAAAGGAACACTCCTAAAGTCATCCTATAAAGGAAGCATTACCCTAATACCAAAACCATTTATCATGGAGATATACCAAAATCAAGGCCCTCACTAAAGCAGCCAGTTTCAATGTTGAACCTTTCTGGCCTGGCCTGTTTGCAAATACATTACCAAAAAAGAAAACTATAGACCAGTATCTGTCATGAGTATAGATGCAAAAATCCTTAACAAAATCCTGGCCAATAGAATCTAGCAGTATATTAAAAATAAACAAACAAAGAAAACACTATAGCCAAGTGGAATTCAGAACAGGATGGAAGGGTATTTCAACGTAAGAAAAACAATCAATGTAATTCATCACATTAACAAAGCAGAGAATAAGAACCATATGATTTTATAAATTGATGCAGAAAAGACTTTTGACAAAATCTGGGACCCTTTCTTGATTAAAACACTCAATAAAATAGGAATAGAGGGAAATTTCTTCAACATAGTCAAAAGTAAAAATGGAAAATCAAGAACCAGCATCAATTCTCACTGGAGAAAGGCTATAAACATTAACTTTATGCATGGGGACCAGAAAAGGATATCCATTCCTATTCATCATTGCATTAGAAGTACTTGCTAGGGCAGCAAGGCAAGAGAATGAAACAAGTGCATTAATGTATACGTTCAACACAATCCCAATACAGACACCAAAAAAATTTATCAAAGAAAAAAGGTAATTGGCAAGTATATTTGAAAAGGTTATATTTGCTATCCCACTTGGAAGTTGGCAGAGAGGACTTGCCAGATTAATGGGGGTATGGGCCCAGAGTTTGCCAGCATTTGGGCAAGTCAGGATAGTAAGATATTGAAAGGTTGCACCACGCCTAAGGTCTTGGGAGGCTTAGTGTCAGCCTAAGGCAGCCTCTGTCTTCTTAAGGAGCTGCAGGTATTAGGGCTCTGGGAACTTGTGGTGTTCTTTTTGCCCCACTTTGGGGTTGGCAGAGCGGACTTGCCAGATGAAGTGGGGGACGGGGCTCAGAGTTTGCCAGCATTTGGGTGTGCTAAGATGGTAAGATACTGAATGGCCCAAGGGCCTGCTGCCCGAGAGCCTGTCTTTCATTGTTTTTGTTCAGACATTCCTCTAGGTCGTATAGCCCTGGTGTGTCCACTTGCTGTAGACTGGTAACTTGTTCTTGCTGTGAGGCTGAACACTGTGACAATGATGTGTCAAATGTGTTAATGGATGGTTAGGTTACTCAGTGTGGACAGAGTGGGGTGGAGCTCCCCGATTAAAACAAGCTTGGAAGAAGGAGTGGCATCCATTTCCATAATAGCTTGCCTCTGGAAACCTTATGAACCTGGAGAGAGGATGAAAGACACACAAGCGTTGAAGACTCTTCTTCATAGGGTTGCTATGAGTCGCCTGCGACTCGACGGCACTTAATAACAACAACAACAAATTTGCTATATTTGCAAGGCTATTTATGCCATAGGCAAGGCATTCTATGTTTGGTCCCATTTTGTCTCTTATAATCCTTATGGTTTTGAGCTATATCCCTACGTGTCTAATTCACCTGGAGCCAATTTTTGTGTACAGGGTGAGATGTGGATCTTGTTTAAATTTTCTGCAAGATGATGTCCAGTTTTGCCAGCACTATTTGTTGAAGAAGTTGTCATTTCCTCATTTAATAGGTTTTGATTCCTTGTCAAACATTAATTGTACGTATATGGGTTAATCCATTTCTTTCGTTCCATTTCTTCCTTAACAATTTCTAATTTTCCTACATTCATGGTTCTCACATTCCATGTCCCAATCACCAGTGTCTGCTTACAACTGTTCCTCTTCCTTTGTATTTCCATACTTGAAAACTCAACCTCCTTTGCCGTTTCTGTTATCTAAATGTGTTCTGTTGTACATAGGGTTTTCAGAGGCCTGTTATTTCAGAAGTGGATGGCCAATCCTTCTTCCTAGTCTGTCTTAATCTGAATGTTCAGATTTAGAGGAGTATCTGACAGACATGCAATTGATAGAGCAGTGAAAGATAAATCCCTCATTGTGGAGTTAACCATTAGTGTCAGTGTTGTCCCTGCCTTTCTCACAAGCATCTTTACCCACTTCTTTCCCTGCTCCACCATCTACCAGGATACCCATCCACTTCTACTCGCTCCCTTCACATCTATCTCCCTTTGAACAGCCCTCTATCTAATAACTTATATATGAAGCTTCCATGGCTTCTGTGATTCCAAACACATCAGCTGATGGTAGATCCTTATGTTGGGATCAATGTCTCTAAAGTTTAGTCGTAATGTTTCCCGAGCAAAGGTGATGCATCCTGTAGAACTGCTGTGTCGCGCGATTTTTGCGTCTTCGATTACCTGGGAAGATGGGGGAGGGGGGGTCTGGAAAGATGGGAGGGTCTGAGACTGGCTTCTAAGCTGCCCAGGTTTCAGCTAGCCGGTTGCCTTAACCCCTTCTCTGAGCGGCCTGCCGGAACGAATGTCGCGCGATTTTTGCGTCTTTGATTACCTGGGAAGATGGGAGGGTCTGAGACTGGCTTCTAAGCTGCCCAGGTTTCAGCTAGCCGGTTAATTTCTATGAGTTGTAACGCCGTTCTTTCTCTCTTTTTCATTCCCAGCATAGTATGACATGTGATTGTCTCATTCAAAGTGGTCAAAGCCAGTCCATCTAATCTCATTAATGCCTAGAGTATTGGTGTTCTTCTTGAGTGCCATTTCATTTTTCACAACTTCAGTTTCTTGCAGATGATCAAATACTGCAGCATTCAATATGTACTGCATCTCAATACCAAGAAAACAAAACTCTCAACCATTGGACCAATAGGCAGCATCATAACAGACAAAAGAGTGAATCTGTTAATGACTTCATTCATTTGCCTAGTGACAAGAAGTTGCACTACAATCCTGAAGGCACTTGGTTCTAATCCACCAACTGCTCTGCAGAAGAAGGATGGGCAATATCTTCTAGTGTGATTAACTGCCTCTGAAAACCCACTAGAGGGTCAGTTATGAGTTGGTTCCTACTCTATGGTATACAACAACAATAACATTGCCCTGGGAAAGCCTGCTGTCAGGGACTTTGCCAAATTATTATAGAGCAATAATGAGTTTGGGGGTAAGATGCACCTGATTCAGGTCATGGTCTTTTCAATCATTTGCTATGCATCTAAGAGCTAGACAATGAATAAGGACGATAGAAGAAGAAATGATGTCTCTGAACAGTGGTGTTGGAGAAAAATACCCAAGTCATAGTCTTTTCAGTTGCTTAGTATGCAAGCAAAATAAAATCTTTTTTTAGTACAATTATTTTTCAATGTAGCTGTCATAATTAGAGTTTCAATTTCCTACAAGTGAACACTGTCCAAGTGACTTATAGGGAAATCCTGGTTATCAGCCAAAAGGAAAATGAGATATTACAAGTTAGCAAATTCTAGTACAAAAATAGTCCACGTGTTGGAAAAGCTTTCCCGTACATAGGTCTCAGTTCATTCTACGGACTGTGCTATACACTAATATTCAGGACCGTCTCTTCCACAAATGGCTCATTCATCATGCTGAAGCAGCACAGCGCCTGCCACAGCAGGACTAAGTGTTCACCTTGGGGTCACACTGCAGATGGCAGGCTCAGGAATGCCACTCTGACCCAAAGGTAGCAGGGCCAGGTTCTAGCCCCAGCCCTACATGAGGGTCCTGAAGTGAGGGCTGAGTGGTAGGCAGAGCTGGCCCCTTGTGAAGGGGCATACTCAGGATGCAGGGGAACCATGCCCAGGATTCTGGGCCAGTGCTAATGCCGGTCACACCTCATGCCAGTGATGACTCCTCCTCCTGTAACGCTGCCAGGTGGAATGTAGCCCTGGGTGTGGTCAGTGGCCACATCATGGCCGTTCCTTTGCTGCAGCTGAGGCAGGCCAAGGCAAGCTACTTGTCCCTCAGGATGTCGAACTATTCTTGACACTTGGTGAAAAGTCTCTGGAAGCGGAGGTTCTGCCCAATGACCGGAAGTAGCTCCTTCAGCAGCTCTCTCTTCCGGAGACCCTTCATTCACCAGGTACCATGCATAGATGAGGAGCCAATGGCGGTACTCGTGGCTGGACTGCAGGCTGAGGCTGCGGCAACCTGGTTCTTTAGGTAAGCCAAGGTGGTCTCCTGCTGTACCATGTGAGGCATGGAGAAGAGCCGAGCGGCCTGTCTTCCCGAATTGGAAGTGCGGCCCTGGATGATGGTTAATGGTCCTGAGCACAGCATGGCATCCTGGGACGGCAGGCCGCTCCTGAAGTCTGCGCACTGGGCCAGGGAGTCCTTCTTGTCAGAAATCATGTTCCATGTAGAAAGAGAGGGATTAAAGCAATGTGCCTTCCCATCGTATAGTCTCATCACTGGGATTCCATGCTGAGTCAGCAAGATTTGTGACACCGTCATATCACTTCCTGCCAAGATGGAGTGTAGAGACTCTTCTTTTACCACCACCTCCTGTTTGTTAACATCCCAGACTAGACAACGTGGCTGCAGCGGTGAGGGCCATGACATAGGAGCCTGTACAGTGCAAAGTGGAGATTGAGGACGGCAGGAGGATAGGAGGAAGGAGCCGGTGGCCACAGGTGGAGAACACTGACAGCATCCTCTTTTCACAGGCGACACACACCACCTCACAGCTGCCAGCAGCAGTGAGAATCCGGCTGGTGAGCACCGTCTCCCACCCCTACCCTTCCCGGTTACACTTCAAGTGGCTCAGCTTCACACCCCCTACAGCTGTCACTTCATTCTCCACCTCAATGTACATAGAGGGGTCGGAGCTCACCTGGAGGGTGAAGGCTCGCTGTGGGCCTGGAATCGGCAGCTTCAGTGCAAGTGCTGGCGCAGATAAACACAAGGCATCCTTCTCTGCAGTCAGGGAAGCTGGAGACTGGACAGAGAGACACAGGCATGAGACGGGAATCCTTCTGAGGCCGCCCTTTCTTCTTCTTCTCCACCGTCTCTACTTACAGCTCGTTTCCTCTTGGAAACGGGAAAAGGCTTGGCCACGGGAACCTTCTCGTCGCTGTCACTGCTGCTCTCTAGAATGTCCTGAGGCCTTAATTCTTCCACCAGATTTCGCTCTTTTAACCTTTCAATAGCTGGTGGTGTCACACTGGTCAAGACAGGAGCACGTGATGTGGCTTTAGATCGCTCTGTGACTCGGGAGTCAAATGCTTTCATGGGTTCAATCTTGGATGGGGTGGTTAGCACAGAGGGAGATGTTGCAGTTGGAGCAGAGGTAGCAGTCACACTGTCTTTATTGACAGACTCGCCCGCAGGCTTGGAGCCGGCTGCAGAAACGTGCTCTGTGGAAGGCTTTGAGGTTCCAAAGGAGTTGGGGATACTGGAATCCAGCAGTAGTAGCTGCGGACTGCTATGGGAGGAGAACATAGTGCCCGCCAGAGATCCAGAGAGTGGGATGCTATTAAAGAATGTTATGGAGAAGTCCCCAGTGTCGAGCTGTGCTATGCAGAGAGGCGTGATTCTTCTCCGACCATCTGCCATCCGAGTCTCAACTTGTTTCTTGAAAAGGTTCTTTCTGATGTCTTCCAGACTCTCCCCATTGACTGCAACGGAAGTGGCTGAGCCTGTTTCTCTGGCTGAGACCCTCTTTTGATCCAGGTGCTGCTGCTGTCTCCGCTGGTACTTGAGCATCTCGGGATTCTCGATGACAGCTGTGGAACTGTGGAGAGCTGAGCCTCGGTCATGATGGCCAAGCTCTTGTCATAGGTGGACTGGTGGATGCGTCTCTTCTCCTCCTCGCTCAGAGGATCTCCAAGCTCATCCTGGGAGAAGTCCAGGAATGCCACAGAGCCGTCCATGAAGCACACCAGGATGCCTAGCCCATGCAGAGTCCAGGAAATATCCATGATAGATTTGTCAAACAGTTCATGGATGACAACCAAAGGTCGTTTCAGACACGTGAACCAGAGGAGAGCAAGCGGTCCTTGCTGCCCACAGCACAGCGGCAGTACGGACAGCTGGGCTTCACAGAACTTTCGTTCTTCTGTTTCTTTTTGAAGACTTTGAGGTTGAATTTCACGACAGTCACAGCTTTCCGGTGGCCCACGAAATCCATGTTGGTCTTCCAGCCTTCTCCTTCAATGATCTGGGCGGTGGGGCCAGAGTTGTTCATGGCGTGAGCAGACACCAGGTAGTGCCCATCAGGTGACCAGCTGAGTCATAACACACGGGTTGTCCCTCTGCACTCATCAAAAGGCTTGGTGATGCTGGTCTCTAACTGCCAGTCCAGCGTCCACCACACCTTCAGGCTTTGGTCATCAGCTTGAGAGGCGATATATTTACCAACAGGGTCCCATGTCAACCCTTTCACCAAACCAGAATGGCCTCTTAGAGTAGCTAGAATTTCTGGGAACTTGACAGCATTCCAGATGACAACGGTGTTATCCATGCTGCAAGAGGCCAACCAGGCATCATGGAGAGACCAGACAACATCCATCACATCTCCCAAGTGACTTCAGAGGATGGAGACGCATCGCCACTGCTCCACATTGGCAAGCTTACCACCGGAGCCAAACACAGTGCTGGGGCCAATGTACATAGTCCGCTTCCACACCATGATAAGTTTGTCATCTCCTCCAAAAGCTAAATACATCCCACTGTTTGACCATCGTACACAGTTCGCACGTGCTAAATGATTGTCCATCTGGCAAGGCATCTTGGGAGGATGACTGGCGACATAGTCCAGATCACAACCTTCCCAGAATCCTCCCCTTGTCCTCCAGTTGCAAACTTGGTCCCTTCAGGGTGAATATCAATTGAAAAAAATTGACTTGCAATTGTGGTTGACCCAGGTCGGCTTCAGGAGCTTCACTGTTCGGCCATCGCTGGGCTGAGGCGAGAGCCGCGTCTCTCAGTGCGCCCCGGCCATGGAGCCGCCCCCCACCCCTGGCCCCCGCGCTCGGCCGCCGTCGCAACCGCATCCCCTGCACCACTCCTCCTCCAGCGGTTCCCGGGCAACTGC
>NW_006399984.1:4361573-4363568 GCF_000299155.1 Elephantulus edwardii | reverse complement strand
TAGCATCTATTCCTGGGGCCTTGTTTTTTGCTATTTCCTTCAAAGCAGCTTGAACTTCTTCCTTCATCACCATAGGCTCTTGCTCATATGTTATTTCATGAAATTCTTCTGTGTCTGCCAATTCCTTTTGATACAGTGACTCAGTATATTCTTTCCGTCTTCTTTTAACACTTCCTGGATCATTTAATATTCTGATTATAGCAACTTGAGGTTTGAATTTGTTCTTCAGTTCCTTGAGCTTAAGAAATGCTGAACGAGTTTGGCCATTTTGGTTTTCTGACTCTAGCTCCTTGCACAATTCATTGTAATATTTTGCTTTGTCATCTTGTGCTGCCTTTTAGAATCTTCTGTTCAGCTTTTTAGCATCTTGAATTCTTCCCTGTGCTTTGGCTTCTCTGCACCCCAGTGCAATCTTCAGAGTTTCTTCAGACATCCATTTTGGTCTTTTTTTTTTCTCTTCTTTGTAATGACCCTTTGCACTCTTCCTGGATAATACATTTGACATCCTCCCACAACTCATTAGGCCTTCCTTCACCCATTAGTGTTCAAGGCCTCAAACCTGTTCCTGAGATGTTTCTGAAATTCAGGTGGGATGAACTCAGTCATATTTTGGTTCCTGTGGATTTGGTTTAATTTTCCTCAGCTTCAGCTTGAACTTGCATATGAGCAGCTGGTGGTATGTTCCATAATCAGCTCCTGGCCTAGTTTTCACAAACAATATTGAAAGGACCAGTTATCAGAAACTCAGTTTCTGGTAAAGTACAGTTAACCCCACCCCACCCGCTTGAGTGGTTTTTTAACAAACAAACAACCCCCACCTGTGGTAAATCCCACCCTGATTGATCAACTACCATAAAGTGGAATTCTTCTTCTCTGTAAGAGCACAAGGAGTTTTCCACAATCCTGTATCTGAAGTAACCTATAAGATTCAAATAGGTTTCCAAACTGTTACCCTGAGCTATGGCTAGCCAATTGAAGGTGGACAAATACCCAAACTACTGTGGATGGCCAATCATGCCGTGTATGGTTGGGCAGGGGAGTAGCAGAGGTATAAAAGGAGGGGCAGACATCAATTCGGGGCTCTCAGCTGGATGCTGCTGTGTCAGCACGCGGGAGCCCGGGTTCAAACTCGAAATAAACTTTGTTAATTCGGCTAATTGGCTCAGTGATCTTTTTGGGGACTCGCTCCATTACAGATATTGAGCTTCTCCAGCAGTTCTTTCCACAGATGTAATCGATCTCATTCCTATGCATACCATCAGGTGAAATCCATGTGTATAACCTGCGTTTATGTGTCTTATAAAACGTATTTGCAATGAATACGTCATTGATTGTGCAAAATTCAATCATTCTATCTCCAGCTTCATTTCTGTCATCAAGTCCATGTTTTCCAACTACTGACTCTTATTCTCTGTTCCCAACTTTTGCATTCCAGTCACCCATTATTATCAATGCATCTTGATTGCATGTTCGATCGATCTCTGTAAAAGTTGGTAGAAATCATCTATTTCCTCTTCTTCGGCTCTGGTTATTGGTGCATATATCCAAATGATAGTGGTATTCACTGGACTACCTTGTAAGCATATGGATATTATCATGTCACTCACAATGTTGTACTTCAAGACCTAGAAATTACTTTTTTAACTAGGAAAGCAACCCCATTTTTTTCTCACCTTTTCATCTCTGGAGCAATATATCATATGATCATCTGACTCAAAATGCCCCATGCCAGTCCATCTCATCTCACCAATGCCTAGTATGCCAATATTTATGTGTTCCATTTTTTCCTTAACAATATCAAATTTTCCTACATTCATGGTTTTCACATTCGATGTTCCAATCACTAGTGTCTGCTTACAACTGTTCCTTTTCCTTTTTATTTCCATACCTGAAAGCTCTACTTCATTTGCCCTGTTAGTCTACGTTTGTTCTGTTGTATATGGGTTTTTCAGAGGCCTGCTATTTCAGAAGTGGATGGCCAATCCTTCTTCCTAG
>NW_006399984.1:4356076-4360934 GCF_000299155.1 Elephantulus edwardii | reverse complement strand
CCTTGGTTTTAGTCCTAGGTCCATGATCCACCTTGAGTTGTTTTTTGTGTATGGAGTGAGGTGTGGGTCTTGCTTGAGTCTTTTGCAGATAGCAAAATGAAATCTTTGACAATCTCCATTTATCCCTGTGCGGTTTAATGGTCCAGTCATGAAGATTTTTCTTCTTTATGTGCAGATGTAATCATGCTGAAGATTATAGTATTTGCACTTCATCAATGAGCTTTTTAAGTCTTACTAGGGTTTTTGCTACCAAGGCTGCATCATCTGTATATTTAACGTTGTTAATGAATACACCTCCAATCATAATGTCTCAGTCTTAGGTTGAAAAAATGATCTTCTAGTAGTAGTTGTTGACTATTTCTTGTCATGAAGCTGTTGAATTTTGTCAAAATTTTTTTCTACCACTATTCAGAGGATCATGTGGTTGTCTTTATGAAAATTGAATGCTTTTCATATGCTGAACTTTTTGTTGCTAAGATAAACTTCATCTGATCCTTTTAATAGTGGTTGGTTTTGTTGAAGATTTTTTTCTTTAATTCATAAGGGATATACCATACCGATGCCTCTGGGAACTCTATGAACTTTGAGTCTTTTGTTCATAGGTCGCTATGAGTTGTGCTTGACTCCATGGCAATCAACAACAGCATACCTTATCAATGTATGATTTTCTTTCCTAATGTCTTTTGCATCATGTATTTACTTGTGAAATGTTTCCTCTTCTAATTTTGTATTATTCTTTTTATTATTTTTGTTGTTTTGCTTCCCTTTTTCTCTATTCTCATCTTTGTTAACTCTCCAAGACTGAGTCTTTCTGTGTGGAAACTACTGGGGTTTTATATAAATGATATATCATAATGACCTTTTTATGAGTGATTTATATCACTCAGCACAACTTTTTCTAATTTTATTCATGTTCTGTAGCATTCCATTAATTCTTTATCCTTTTTTTAGTAATGCATAATACTCCATTGTGTGAATGTACCACAATTTCTTTAACCATTTCTCCATTGATGGGCACTTATGTTGTTTCCAATTCTTTGCTATTATAAATATTGCAGCAATAAATATGTTGTTGTTGCTGTAAGCTGTTTAGTCAGAACTGACCCTTGGCTGACTCTCCAGTGGGTTTTTGGACACAGCAGATCACATGGGAGGGAACTGCCCATCCTTCTCCCACAGAGCAACTGATGGTTTTGAATTGCATGCCTTTGGGATTGCAGTACAGCTTCTAACCACAAAGACATGATGTGAATATATCAGTTCATGTCACAGTTCTTATTTCTTTTCAATTGAATTGTACTCCTATTCCCAACTTTCTAAGGAAGCACTATTATTATGCTTTGCATAGTGCTACACCATTTCACATTTCCACCAGTAATATGAGAGTTCAAATTCTCCACAATCTTGTCAGCATTTGTTTGTATTATTGAATTGTCCAACTCTCTGATGCATAACAAGTGATTGCAAAGACTATGGCCTGTATTAGGCGCACCTTAGTCTCCAGAGTGACACCATTGCTCTTCAGACTAGGGAGGATAGAAGGAGTAAAATAGTAGTTTTCAAATTACTAAGGTGAATTTGAGATGTTAGATAATAAGATAATTGATAGGTAAGAAGTCAGTATAAATTAAATAGGAAAATTAACAACACAAAGTTGTTGATTCAACAATGAATTGTAGGTTCCGCAATAAGATATCACCTTACCCTAGCAAAAATAGCAATAAGGATGAAAGTTATACAAGTGTCAGGTCTTTCGTTTATAGGATCGCTACGAGTCGTCTATGACTCGACGGCACTTAACAACAACAACTTCAGCATCTATCTGCAGGTCAGCTGTTTATTTTTATTGTTGTTGTTGTCATCATAGTATATGTGGTTTATTGTAATGTGAATATGTTACAGGTTACATAATGTATTACGTTTTCAGTGAGTTACCCATTGCAGAATTCCCAGTTGAAGTCCTTCTTATTCACAGTATATTTTCTTTGTGTATATTTCATTGCTTAGGTAGGATTTTATCACTTTTTTTCTATTGGTTTGCTTACAAATTTTGTATTCATTGTGTTTCACAATATTCTTCATTCACGTTGTGTTTCATACAATCATTCTCATGCATTGTATTTTATAAATCATCATTGGATCTTGCCCATCATTACCCTGTCTTTTGGCCCAGATCCTTCCCATTTACTTCCCCTCCTCCATCCACAAAACTGTACAGCCCTGTGGTTTCACCCCTACGTAGCCTCACCCCTCCCATCCCCTCTCCCCCTCCTTGATTTACCCATACATGTTTTACCAGTTATCCTTCCATTTTTATAACAATGATCTTATGCAGTATTTGTCCTTATAAGACTGCATTATTTTACTCAACATAATGCTCTCAAACCTCTCCCAAGTTACCTAGTATTTTTCAAAATCTTTGCTTCTGAGACCTGCATGGTATTCTACTATGTGAATGTACTACAATTTCTCCATCTGTTCTGTAGTGGATGGATATTTGGGCTGTTTCTTGGAGAACTCCATGTGTCCTGGTGATCATTTCTCCCTTCTTCAAACTTGCTGCTTCCTTCTAATGCCCTCTATTGGCAAAGCATAGCAGGGACCATGAAGGTAAAGCAGAAATATAGTTTGCATGCAGAGTAGATTCTAACTCATTGAAGTAGTTTTCTTGCCACTGGTAAACTTCTGCAGATATGTGAAATTGTATCCAGATATGTTTATAGGGGGAAAAGATAACTTGTCTGCCCTTTACCATGTTGGGCAAAGAAAATTTCTCTCTCAAAGGCTTTATGATATTTAAGAATATATTGTTGCATGAAAATGGAATTTAAAACGGAATACAAAGGCACAGGGGAGTAACCATAGGGTCACACAATTTGATGGGTAGAGGGTGGGGTGGGTAAAGGAATTGGGAAAGATCCAGTGTGAAAACATTTTATATGAATGTAAGTAAACCAGTATAAAATAAAAATTTTATTTTAAAAATCTAATATAGGGTTTCTTGAATTTATGTGATCCCTAAAAAGCTAAAGCACCCTCACTATATGGAACTGGAAACATTGGCTGTTTGTTCAAAGGTAAATTGATGTCTAGAAGCAAGAGAGGAGGGAGTCTATTCATTGTCTTAGTCTTGTTAATTATGGTGCCTTCCCATAATCCTCCAGCAAACTTAAGTCAATGTCCCTGGCTCTACGGGACAGCAGTCTCAAACCAGCTCTGTCTCTTGTTCTCTACTGAGGCTGATGCTGTTGTATAGATCCTGGTTTAATTGTCACAGGTATCTCTGGCCCCAAAAGACATCCTCTTCCATGTTGATAGAATACCAATCCCCTGCTCCTAAATGTGCTCAATTTAAACTTGGTGGAATGAGGGAAAGAAACTAATCTTATAAAGATTAGTTAAATTCCATAATGTTGTTATTGTTATTGTTGTTGTTAGGTGCCACTCAGTCGAGTACAACTCATAGCAACACTATGAACAAAAGATCTGAACCCAGTCCTGTCCTGTGCCATCCTCTCACTTCCTGAAACACAAGAGCTCATTGCAGTAGTCACCTTGTAGATCCACCTAATTGAGGCTCTTCCTCTTCTTTGTCAACCCTCCATGCTTCCCAACATCTTGTCCTTTTCCAAGGAATAGCACCTCCTAGCAATATGTCCAAAGTATGTTAGGCAAAGCCTCACCATTCTTGCCTCCAAAAGAGCTCTCTGGCTGCACCCTCTCCAAGACATATCTATTCATTTTCTTGGCCTTCCATGGAATGTTCAGTGCTCTTCTTCAACACCACAGCTCGAAGGCATCAATTATTTTTCTGTCATCCTTATTCATTGTCCAGGTCTCAGATGTATAGCTAGTAATCAGAAAGACCATGGCCTGAATCAGACACACCTTAGTAGTATATCTTATGATTATCTGATTCAAAGTGGCCATAGCTGATCCATTTCATCTCACTAATGCCTAGTATGTCAATATCCATGTGTTCCATTTCATTTTTGACAATATCCAATTTTTCAACATTCAAACTACAAACATTCTGTCCCAGTTGTTAAAGGATATTTGTTATTGATTTTCCTCATTTCAACTAACTTCCAATCTAGGCTTTACTACTACACTACTATGAATGTCCTCTTTGTTTAGGAAAATGATAGACAAACCCTATTTCAAGTTTCCATATAGTTATATGGTGAAAATCAAAGCTAATAGCTACAAAAGCCACTTTAAGCAATAAACTCATGACATCACAATTCTCTTGGTAACAATGTTGTTGTTGTTGTTGTTGTTGTTGTTGTTGTTATGAGCCATTGAGTCGCTTGCGACTCATAGCGACCCTGTGTACAACAGCCCTAAACTCTGCTCTATCCTGTGCCAACCTCACTGTCTTTGACACACCCATCCCAATTGCCACAGTCACCGAATCAATCCACCTCATAGAGGGTCTTCCCCTCCTATGCCGTCCCTTTACCCTCCCAAGCATGATGTCTCTCTCCAATGACCAATCCCTCCTTACAACATGGCCAAAGTATGTCCGATGAAGCCCCAGAATCCTTGCCTCCTAGGAACAGCCTGGTTTAACCTCTTGAGGTTGAATCTGTTTGTTTTCTTGGCAGTCCGTGGTACCCTCAATACTCTTCTCCAGCACCAAAGCCCAAAGGCATCAATTCTCCTTCTATCCTCCTTAGTCATTGTCCAACTCTCCAATACATAACAAGTGACTGCAAAAAACACAGCCTGTATCAGATGCACCTTAGAATCCAGAGTGACACCGTTGCTCTTCAGTAGCCTGGAGAGGTCCCTAACAGCAGACTTTCCCATCGCAATATATATATATATATTTTATTTTTATTTATTTATTTTTTTA
>NW_006399984.1:4344565-4352721 GCF_000299155.1 Elephantulus edwardii | reverse complement strand
TGGCCAATCCTTCTTCCTAGTCTGTCTTAATCTGAATGTTCAGATTTAGAGGAGTATCTGACAGACATGCAATTGATAGAGCAGTGAAAGATAAATCCCTCATTGTGGAGTTAACCATTAGTTACAGTGTTGTCCCTGCCCTTGGCCCAGTGTCTTGACCCACTTATTTCCCAGCTCCACCCTCCACCAAGATACCCCTTCACTTCTACCAAATCCCTTCAGCATTTATCTTCCATTGTCCAACCCTTGATCTGACAGCTTGTATCTAAAACTTTCTTGGCTTCTGTGATTCCAAACATGTCAACTGCTGACAATTTCTTATGCTGTAACCAGTATCTCCTAAGTTTAGTGGTAATGTCTCCGAAGGGAGGGTGATGTGTCCTGTTGATGTGTATAGATTGTATTTTTCTTCTTGACTGAGGGCCTGAACAATCATGGCTCAGCCTTGGGGCTTTTCTACTTGTAGGCGTAGCAAAACTTTTCCCACAGGTCACTTCTCTATTCACTGGCCCCTGGTTCTGCCCGGAAACACTAAACTATAAGGTACTTAGGCAAATAGGTGCCAACAACATTGGGAATCTGGCACTGGAATAGCTCTACAAAACTAAACCCAACCCACTGTTGTTGAGTCCATTTCAACTCATGGTGATCCTGCAGAACAGAGAAAAACTGCCACAGTATTTCCAAAGTTATATAATCTTTTCAGAGGTAGAGTGCCGCACATCTTTCCTTACTGGAGTTCAAACCCAAGAAGAGGAGGAGCATTGAGACTCAAAGGCTGCAGTCTGGACAAAAATTAATTCTAAATCTCTGTGCTGCAATCTCAAAGGTACACAGTTCAAATCCACCAGTTGCTCCGCATATGTGATTAACTGCCTCGGAAAACCTGCTTGGGGATCAGTTATGGGTCAGTCTGACACAATGGCATACAAAAATAATCAAGAAAAAGGGGGATTATATAGATTAAGAGTGTGTGCTCAAAGATCAGGTTGTGCTTGTAAATCACAGATAAGGAACAAGAAGGGAGTCACAAGGCACTAGCAAATTTATCCAGTTTACGTCAAAAGATGCAAAAAAGGACAAAAAATGCACAGGACAGTTGTTGTTAGGTTCCATCAAGTAAACTATGATTCATAGCTGTGGCAGGAATTCTACCTCCTTTACAGCAACTCCAGGTGAAGGAACAGTGCTACAAGCTCTTTTGGTGAAGCAAGGAAGAGTTTATTGTCTGCAGAGAGCACTGACAGAGACCACAGCCTCTCGAGTGTCAGGTCCCACAAGGCAAAACATTCCTTTTGTATGTAGGCTTACAAGATAATGGTTGAAGTATCTTTTCTATTGGCTAGTTTTCACCTACCTTATGATTGATTAGTTAAGCCTTTTGGGCAAAGGGGCTATAGGTCAGTTAGGTACATAGGGAGGAAGGTCACAGGTTAGTTAAAATCCTTCATTTGGTTATACAGCAGCCAACCCCCAGCTGCTGGACCAGTTTTGTTATTCATTGCTGAACTTAGATCTCCCTTATATACTTAAAGCTGTTCACCTATTGCTCCTAGGGATGGAGTCTGCCAAACAGGTTTCCTGATTTTGCTTAGCTTGTGTCTTCTTGGGCTTGGGTCTGCCTCATTGCCACCTTTTGAGATGAATAGCTCAATTTTATATTTTAGAATCAAATTCTTTTTGGAGGATAAGAGGACTCTGACTTAACCCTTCAGGGTTGTTTAATAGGTATAAGCCGCTTGAATAAAGTAGAGGAGGAGACTGCTTGGTGGGAATTGTTTCTATGAATCTCTGAACAAATTCTCAAGTGCAAGAGACAATACAGCATCCAATTACAATTAATACTCCTGTCACCATGATGATGAGAGTGAGAAGGAAGGACATTAGGCCTTTCTTTTTACCTAACTATCATCTCATTAGGTCAATATAAACATCAGGGTCAAACAATCTGTGAGTAATGTCTATACTTATGTTCCTAGATTCCTGAATGGGGTTTGAAGATGACCTGAATAGGAGAGTGAAAGGGATGGCCAATTGAACTAGAGCACAACTATCACTCCAATTTACCAGCAAGACTTCAAACAATTTCTTCCAGCAATACTACCAGATGTCCACAAGTCAATGAGTCAGGGCAGACTGGTTGAAGTGTGTAAATGGCCGATCTTCACTGCATCCCATTAGATTTCCTAGGACCATCAAATTGGCCCAAATCCTAAAGAAGCATGAGGTTAAATTGACATTTGAGGCCAGTGACTTGAGGGTCTTGGGGGGAAGTGATCCAAATGACCTCGGAGAATAGTGGTGATAATGATTGACAACAGCCGCTGCTCCACACCTGAAAGAGTGCAACCAACAATCCATGTCCAATTCATTGAAGGATCATCCTAGCGAGAAGGGAACAACTTCAGGCTCAGGTCTCCTCATTGCAAATGCAAAACAGTCCCTTCTGTTTAAAGTGCAAAGAGAATATTTAATCCACTCTAATAAGGCATTTGCTTCTTCATACCCTGTTTCTATTGTGAGGGATTGAGCTAAATTTTTTTACTTCAACTATTTTTACTTTGACAGGATCATTGGCGTGGCCCTGTGGAATTGGGAGAAGAGGAAGAAAGGCTGTAAGTACTTTGTGGATCTGGATTCTGGCTTGGATCGACAGTCTGGAGAGCCAGAGTACCTATGGGATCTTGTCCATAGATGTCAGCCCCTAGCCTATCCCACCTCTTGATGGTGGGGGCTTGGTCCATAACCACTGGATTGGTGATAGTTAGGGAAGTGGGGGTACTGTGATAAGATTGACAGTTTGGAGGTGGCAAACCCCAAACTACACCAGAGCTTAGGTTTTATCCGAGGACTGTCTTCCTGGGGTTGCTCATCTCTACCATTCAGTTGTCCAATGAACATCTCCTCAATGATCACATGGGGAACTTCCTAATAGCAGAGTGTTCTCCTTGGTAGAAATCTTTGCCTGTGAGGGTAAAAGAATATTGGTATTTCTCATAAGCTGAAAGCTGCTTTTGAGTATAGCCATCTCCACAAGCCAATATGAGCCAAACATCAAACTGTAAAACAATAGGCTTATGAGAGTCTTTCACATTCAAAGTTAAATGTTTTCCCTGGACTAAAGCTACCCTCAGATGAGCAATACAATGGCTAACTCTTGTATTCAACTTAGTCCCAGTTTTTTACATAACTTTCTTTAACCCTGTTTAGGGTTCGATTCATGCGTTCTACTCACCCAGAGCTCTGTGATTTATATGCCACGTGTAATTTCTAGTTGATTCCTATTTAATGACTCACTGTTTGGGTCACCACCACTGTGAAAGCAGGACCGATTATCAGTCCCAATCCACAGTGGCAGTCCATATCTAGGGATTAATTCTCTTAGAACAAACTTTACTACCTCCTTAGCCTTTTCTGTTCAAGTCGGTATTGTTTCTACCTATCCAGAGGATGTGCAGCATGTATTTGTATCTGCCACATTTGGGAAGTTCAATGAAATCAATTTGGATGTCTTCAAGGGGCACCACCAGGATCCCTGGTAGCAGTAGAGGCCCTTGTTTTGGGTTATTTTTTCTGACAAATGGGGATCTGTTGGCTAATTCTTTTTGCCCAAGCAGCCACTTTGCTTCATATGATTTTTTTTTCTGGTGACTTTGGCAATGCATTATTGCCACTTTGGTAGGTTCCAAGCCTGCATTCCAATAAATCTAAGATTTTTTTCCTGATGTTTTATTTCCTTTCCTCCAACTAAGAGCCCTTGCTCCTGATAGCCAGCACCATGAGCATTTAGGGTAAGGAGGAGTATTTAGAATATATATATATATTCACTGACATTCACTGATATTCACTAATATTCCCCAGCTTAATCTTACTGCCCATATAAGAATTGTAAGTTCAGCTTTTTGGGCAGAGGTCTCCTGGGGATGAGGTTTGGCTTCTATTACAAGTTCACTGTGAGGCACTATTGCATGGCCTGCTCTACATATTCCACATGTATCAATAAAGCTGCTGCTGTCTACAAAGAGCTCTTAATTTGCATTTTTGTTAATGGTTCATTTGAGAGGTCGGGTCTACTGAAAAATACTGCTTCCATGACCTCTAAACAGTCATGGCTTGGCATGGCCTCTTTGCTTACTAATAACAGGGTGGTGGTGTTCAGGTTTCCTATAGTTTCTAGACTAATAGGTGAGTTTTCGCAAAAGAAGGCTTTGGTACTTTGAGCCTTGATATGGTGAGCTAGTAGTGTCCTTTAGTATTCATTAGAGTAAGCACTGCGTGTGGCACCCTAATGGTTAAGGGCTGCCCCAACATAAGCTTTTCAGCTTCTTGTGTTAAGACAGCAGTTGCTGCTAAGGCCCAGAGACATTTTTGCCAACCCTTGGAACTCCATCTAGTTGTTTAAGTAGGCTACTGCCCTTGTACATATGCTGAATTTTTGAACCAACAGTTCTTCTATGGCAGTTTGTCTTTCTCAGCAATATACAGTATGGATGGTTTTGATAGGTCAATAAGTCCTAGGGCCAGTACAGACTATGTAAGTCTCTTTTTAATCTTTAAATGCCACCTCTTGTTCTGACCTCCAACTAAAATGATCCTTCCTCCACTTTTTGGCTTCATGGAGAGGTATTATAGTAACTGCAAAATTAGCTATTTATATTCAAGAGACTCCTGTTGCTCCCAAGAATTCCTGTACTTGTTGCCAATTGGTGGGAGTGGGTTTGGCTTGCACTGCTCTTATCCTTTCTTTTCCTAGAGTTCTTTGCCCTTGTTTAATAAAGAACCCAAGGTGCTTAAACTATTGACACTTGAGGTCTTTGGCGAGTTGACAAACCAAACATCTTTTTCTCTCCCCCCCCCCCTTTTTTTTTCTTCCTTGTGTGTCCTATAAGCTTACGGAAGGGCATCTGGCTTGCTGGGCATGCCTCCCTGCCTCCCCGCTCTTTTAACTTGTGAACGGAGGGGATACTGGAGGGACTCTTATCTGATGGAGTGGTGAGGCCTGTAGCAGTAGTACTTGAGCTGAGTGAAGCCTCATGGGGTGATGGTGATACCCAGTTTCTCCTCTAGGGAAGTGGCTAAGATCTTTGAAATCTTAACTGGGTGAGCGGAAGGGCACAGTTATACTTTCTGGGTCAGTAAAATCTTTTATACTTGGCTCCTTAACCACTGCAGGAGTGAGGGAGTTGGATACAAGTTTTAACCAAGTGTCTACACGAGGATATAGATCTAGGTGACTCAGATCCTAGATAACTACACTCTGAATATACCAAACCAATTTACAGTCTGCACATCCTCTGGTGGTCATTCTACCTGGCAGAGGACTAGTGGGTTTACTCTGATTCCCTCCCATTTGAATTATTTCCATGTGTAGTGCCATAAAACTCAAAGAAAGAGTGGGAGTCTCAGAATCTTGAGGCCACACAGTCATCCCCCCGGGCTGAACTTCCAGTGTTTTAAAGTGCATCTTAGCTAAGATGTACAAAGCCTGAGGCAGGTTAATCTCGGAGGAAATGGAATCACCATTATGCTGTTTGACATCACCACAGAACCACAGGCCAGGAACCACAGAGTCATTCACTACACATTCAGAAAATTCCTTCCTGAGCCAACTCCATTTCTTGTACAATCCTGGTACAATATTTGAGAGTAGCAGGCATTGATCCGATGTTCTTTTCACCTTCCACTCAGGTGAACTATCTTATCGTGATTCAGTCCACTGTTCCCTTAGTGTTTGTTCCTTGGAGCTGTAGGTGCTGGCTATGTTCCTCTGGGAGGGGCTCAGCCAGCCAGCCCGCATGGGAACCCTGGAGATCAAACCCATGATTGGCACAGACTGCCAAGACTTGATGCTGCCCTCTGGTGGTCCCTCCTAGGAAGCTGCTCAGTAGAGGCGAAAATGTTCCTCCTGTCTCTGGCCCACTTGTGGACAAGTTCCCGGGACAATGTACCAGAAATTTGATGGGAATTTTACCTTCTGCCCAGCAACTCCAGGCGAAAGAAAAGTGAGACAAGTTCTTCTGGTGAAGCAAGGAAAAGTTTATTGACAGAGACCACAGCCTCTCGAGGGTCAGCCCCTCAAAAGCAAAATGTTCCCTCTTTAATAGAGGCTTACAACAAGGTAATGGTCTCTTTCTATTGGCTAGTTTTTTCATACATTATGACTGGTTAGTTAAATCTTTTGGGTAAAGGGGCTATAGGTCAGTTAGGTACACAGGGAGAAAGGTAATAGGTTAATTAAAATTTCCTCATTTGGTTACTGGGCAGCCAATCCCCAGCTGCTGGACCAGTTTTCGGTTATTTATTCATTGACTATGTAGGGGCATTTGACTATGTAGAATATAACAAATTGCGGCTAAATCTGGGAACAGGAATCTCAGAGCATTTGACTGTGGATCCTATACTTGGATCAGGAGGCAGAGCGAGGAGACACTGTGTGGTTCAAAATTAGGAAAAGTATATGCCAGGGATGCATCCTATCACCATACCTTCTCAATTTATATATGGAACAGATCATAGGCTGGGCTTTAAGAGGAGGAATATGGCTCAGGATTGGAGAAAGAGTCATCAACAAACCTGTATTATCCAGATGACACAATTTTGCCTGCTGAAACTAAGGAGGCCTTAAGGCTTTTACTGCAGACAGTGAAGAACTGCAGCCTTCAATATTAATTGAAGCTCAACATCAAGAAAACGAAGATTCTCTCCACTGAGCAAGTTGAAAGCATCATGATAGACGAAGATATTGAGACTGTTAACAGCTTCAGTTTGCTAGGCTCCACAGTCAACACTCTCGGTACCAGCAACCAGAAAATAAAAAGATGAATTGTAATGGGAAAATCTGCTGTCAGGGACCTCTTTAGATTACTGAAGAGCAATGAAGTCAGTCTAGAGACCAAGGTACACCTGATCCAGGCCAAAATCTTCTCAATTACTTGCTATGCATCAGAAATCTGGTCAATGACTATCAATGATCAAAGAATTGATGCCTTTGAGCTGTGGTGCTGAAGAAGAGTACTGAATATGCCATGAACTTCTAGGAGAACAAACAGGTTCAGCCTGGAAAGGGTGAAAACAAGCTGCTCCTTGGAGGCAAGGATTTGGGGCACGTTGCAAGGAGTGACCAGTCCTTGGAGAGGGACATCAAGCTTGGAAGGGTGGCGGGACAATGCAAGAAAGACCCTGGATGAGATAGGTTGACTCAGTGGCTGGGGTAATGGGTGTAGGTGTGTCAGAGGCAATGAGGTTGACTAAAGATAAAACAGCGTTCATGGCTACTTCCTTCTATCATCCCTAGTCATTGTCCAGCTTTCTGATGCATAGCAAGTAATTGCAAAGACAATGGTAAGGTTCTGGCACGCCAGTCTCCAGACTGACATTGTTGCTCTTTAGCACTCTGGAAAATCCCTGACAGCAGATTTTCCCAGTGCAATTCATCATTTGATTTTCTGGCTGCTGGTACCAAGAGTGTTGATTGTGAAGTCAAGCAAACTGAAGCTGTTAACAATCTCAATCTCTTCACGGTCTATCAAGATGCTGCTAAATGGCCCAGTGGTGAGAATCTTTGTTTTCATGATGTTGAACTTCAATCCATATTGAAGGCTGCAGTCTTTGACCTTTTGCAGCAAGTGTTTCAGGTCCCCCTCAGTTTCAGCAAACAGGGCTGTGCAATCAATCAGATGTACCCTTTTCTTTAAACTAAAACCTTTGATTCCTAGCACTTAGGAGATATCTTTGAAAATAGACTTTGCCAATGTATAAGATCTTTTGTGTTCTTGTCTTTTTCTAATTGGTTTTCATACAATAATTCCTTTACATTGTATTTCATTCATATACATTGTGCTCCATACAATCTTTCATTTACATTGTTTCATGTATTCATATACATTCGTATCACATTTCATTACTACTGATCTATTATTACATCATCTTTTCAAATTCCAATTGAATCTTTCATTGAATTCCCTCACCTTCTCACCAAGCTGCCCATTAAACTGTTATCCTATTTACTTCCACCCTTTCCCTAACTATTCTTTTTTTTCCTTCCAGGCCTAGTTTTGTTTTATTTTTTTTTAAATAATTTTAATGAACATTTACAGAGATTTTGGATTGCCACTCACTCATTGCTGCATTTCTCTACCCACCGAGCCCTCCCCACA
>NW_006399984.1:4335833-4341855 GCF_000299155.1 Elephantulus edwardii | reverse complement strand
AAGTATGTCAGATGAAGCCTCAGAATCCTTGCCTCCAAGGAGCAGCCTGGTTTAACCCTCTCCAGGATGAATCTGTTTGTTTTCTTGGCAGTCCAGGGCACATTCAATACTCTTCTTGCATACCTATTACAAATCTCACTTGGTCATGATGGATTATTTCTTTGATGTATTATTCTTTTATTTTTATCATAATGAACTTAGTGATTGTCTTTGTGAGAGTGAGTTAGTTCAGATAGCATAATACTCTCTAGATTCCCCCATGTTATATTTTACAAAATCATTCCTGCTGCATAGTATTCCATTGTGTGACTATACCACAATTTTTCAATCCAATCATTTGCTGATGGACATTTGGGCTGTTTCCATATTCTTGTTATTGTGAATAACATTGCTATGAGCATAAGTGTTCATATATCCATTTGTGTCTCAGTTTTCATTTCCTTGGGGTACACTCTTAGTAATGCAATAGATGGGTCTAAGAGATTTCTAAATTTAGCTTTTTCAGGAAACTCCAAACTGCCTTTCAGAATGGTTGTAACATTTTACAATCCCATTAGCAGTGCATGGAAGTTCCATTCTACCCATATCCTCTCCAATACTTATTACTTATTGTCCTATTATGCTTTGTTACTGCTACTGGGGTGAGATGGTATCTCAATGCTGTTTTGATTTGCATCTCTCTGATGGCCTGTTATTTTGTGCATTTTTTCATGTGTCTGTTGGCCATCTTAATGTCTTTGTGAAAAGGCTTTCCATGTCTTTTGCTCATTTTGTTACTAGGTTACTTGTCTTTTTCTAGTGGAGGCGCTGTAGTATCTTGTAAATTCTTATTATGAGATCCATGTGTGAAATGTCATTGCCAAATGTTTTTTCCAATCTTTAGGTTTTCTTTTCACTCTATTGGAAAACGTTTTTCATGCACATAGGAGCTTTCTTTTTAGACAGTCTCTTTTACCTATTTTGATCTTTCCTGGCCATGCTTTTCTAGCTATATTTGCCAGTCTAATTATGACAAGAGGTGTGATCCATGTGTAAAGTGGCTGTTTATATATTTTTTAAAAAGGTATTTGAAATTAATAAATCATTGTAAATATAAAATTCAATCACTCTATTTCCAGCCTCATTTCCATTACCAACACCATATTTTCCAACTACTATTCCAACTTCACTGTTTCTCACTGTTGCATTCCAGTCACCAGTTATTATTAACGCATCTTGATTGCATGTTTAGTCAATTTTGGACTGCAAGATTTGGTAAAAATTTTTAATTTCTTTCTCTTTGGTTCAAGATGTAGGGGCATATATTTGAATAATAGTTGTGTTAACGAGTCTTCCCTTTACATGTATGGATAATATCCTATTAATCACCACATTGTATTTTAGGATATAACTTAAAACTGACATTTTTACTACGAATGCAACACCATTCTTCTTCTGTTTGTCATTCCCTGCATAGTATATCATATGATCCTCTTATTCAAAGTGGCCCAAGCTGGTCCATCTTACCATTTACAACAGCCAACCACAAGAAGAAATACTCAGGTATAAATCTAACTAGAGACACTAAAGACCTTTTTAAGGATAGCCATAAAACACTAGCACAAGAAACAGTAAAAGGTGGGTCAGAAACAATAAGAGACCAAACTAAATGGGAAAATATTCCCTGTTCATGGTCTTTTGATTTCTTGACTACAACTACCATACGTATTGATTGTAGATCCAAGCAAACTAGATTGACAACTTAAAAAAAAAAGTGAGGTTCCTGTGCAGCAGCCAAAAAAAGATGTATTGATCAAAGAATTCTCACATTGTTCCTTTTATTTCCAAGATGATTCGAATCCTAAGTGGTAACTCTGAAAGCACCCTATTATTTTCTTTCAACACACTTATAATTCATGTGTGTATACCTTTTTAAAATACAACTCCTACTGTAAAGAGACATAAGGGCAGGGACTATGCCTATTTTGCTAACCATGGAATCTCTAGTACCAAACATAGAGCCTTCAAACAGTGATTTATTAAAGGAATGACAGAATTGGTTTTATACTTTGGTATAAAAGTCTTGGTAGACTGATAATGTTCACTTAGAAACACAAAAGGAACAGAAACTGACAATGGCTTCTACTTATTGCTACCACCGATCTATCCATTTGTTCTACTCTGCTGGCTTGCATATTGCTGGGATACTACTGATATTTCATATACCAGCAAGGTAACTCATGATGAAAATTTCATTGGTGCTTCTACATTGCAATAGAATAGGAAGAAAAGCTTGGTAATCAACTTTTGAAAATCAGCCAAAATTCTGTCAATCACGACAGAATATGGTCTGATGCAGTGCTAGATGGTGTGTCCTCTAGAAGGTACTCAAAATATACAGTTGCCGGCCAGCAATGGGCTCAGCCCTACCATGAAGACACAGGGCTAGGTAACATGCTGGGGTATGTGGTGTTGCCATGTCTCGGAGCCCACTTGACAGCAAGCATCTAACAACTGCTTTGTGAATTAATTCTACCTAGTTTTCAAGTCCTAGACATGGCTTGCTCTAATACCTCTACTGGACCCACATTCTTTACAGTTATAACTTCATTTGTGATTTTGCAACCTGTTTTTTAGAAGCTTATCCTGTTCCCCTTCCAGAATTCAAAGTTAACTTTCTTATTGTGTCACTTCCTCAAGATGGGTGGTTTTTTTTTTAGTTTTTTGTTGTTGTGCTTTTTTGTTTTGTTTTGTTTTTAATGGGTTTGACTTGAGTCCATCTCAGAAGAAAGACACTTCAAACTTTTTGGGCAGTATTGTCTATCTAATCATAAATATACGAAATTCTAGGCTGTGGATGAAATTGCCATGAAAACAGAAACTTTTCTTCATTACTGAATCCCCGTAGATAAGGTACAGAGTCATGTGTGCAATACTATAAAAGAATACTAAAAACTGGTGTAAATCAAAGGAAACATTTAAGGATGCAGGCTTCTATCTTCATTATTAGCGGTTTTAACCACTCTGGGCGGAGACCACTTCCGATTCAGATTCTAGTGTTATTCCCTCAAGATGTAAGCACAACAATGGCTTATCATTCTGGAATGAGGGAAAACGAGGATCCTAGTGCTAAGTGTTTAAATCAATCATAATAATTTATAATATTCTAGAGAAAGTCATCGCTAGATCTAAACTTTTTCAGCAATTCAAACTGCAGAAACGGACAACGAAAAAGATGAAAATATCTACTATACTCCAGGTGGAGTCAAAGTATTGCTCATGGCATCAAGGGGAAACCAAATCCCTTTTCTAGTGCTCTGCTTGTAGACTGGAATTTCACTCACTTTTCAATCTAATAGACAGTAGGAAACAAAGCGGAGCCAAGCGAACCTTCCAGGAGCCCGGGTACTAGGAGCTTTGGAAAGAGGAGATGAAGGCTAGCAGGTGTCAAAAAAGCAAGAAATCAGCCGGAATGCTGCCGACAACAGCAATCTCCAAAGCTTGGCATCTAAGACCCCTTAAATTCTGGCTAAAGACAAGAAATCACAAGTCTGCGAGAAACTGTAAAAAGTCAAGCTCTCAGCTCCCACAGCCACTCAAACCTCAAATGACGTTGCAACCCGCAGCAAGAAAAGCACCACCTCAAACCGGGGTCTTTCACTGTTGCCCGCCCACTTTTCTTGTGAAGGATCTTTTCATTCGGCCACTACTGCCCAGTGTCCGTTCTCATTGGCTTACTCGTCTGTCCGTCTGAATCTGGAGCGTGCACCTCATGTACAAACGCGCTGGTGTTGGGACTAGAGCACCGCCTCTGAGTACCGTGTGCAAAAGCAAGCCACCGTTAAAGAGGCAGCGAAGGAGGCGGAGCGTTGTTAGACGGAGGCGCGCGACTGGGTAACACGCAGAGTTTAAACCAGCAAGGTGAGCTAGTATTGGTGGAGGCAGTACGAGGCTAGCTCCGATGCTCGACGGCGGCGACGGCGGCGGCGGCAGTTATGCAGCGATAGAACGGCAACTGAAGGGTCAGTACATCTTGGCGAAGTAGTGGTGGTGGCTGTCGGCAGGGTGCATTGCGCGCGAGCGGAGGCTGCGACGGTGCCGCGTCTGAGCGGGCCGAGTGGAAGCAGCGCAGCTTGGCCGGGAGCAGCTCCGGGACGATGGTAAGGTCCGGAGCTGGGTTGCGTATCCCTGCGTCGTCCTCGGGCTGTGGTCATGGGGCGGGGCGCGCTGCGCCGCAGGGCGGGCATCAGATGCTTCAAGTCTGGCGCACAACTACCTGTTGAAGCTTAGAGATTGCCTGGCTTCCAGCCTCTGGGCGGCATTGCCTCCTGGAGGACTGCCTTCGGAAGGCTGGACGCGCAGAGGCCCGCCGCACCCCCGGGCACAGACTGACGGAGCGCTTCCTCCTAGCGCGAACGGTCAGTATTCGTCCAGAGCCGCAGCGTGGACTGGACCCACAGGCGAGGCGTGGTTCTGAAATGCAGGAATAGCTGTTTGTGCGTGGTCAGTGCTCGCACCGGCGAGGGGAGCCGGGGACCACGGGGCGGGAGAAGGCTTTGGGGGCCTGTGCACGCCCCGAAGGGAGGCTCACCTCGGACTCAGAGCGATTTGTAAAAGGAAGGCTCTCGTGAATGATGGGCTCTGGAACTTAGGTGTGAATCCCTTTTTCGCACTCCTGTGAAGTTTTGCGGGTCTTTTTTCAGTTACACCAGTATCATCTTTTGTCTCAGTTATTTTAAATAAATCCTACTTTTATTCTAAAGTTCAGATTTTTTGTTGTTAAGTGCCGTCGAGTCGTAGGCGACTCATAGCGACCCTATGAACCAAAGTCCGGGACACTTGTGTAACTTTCATCCTTTCTCCAGGTTCATAGGGTTTCCAGAGGCAAGCTATTGTGGAAGTGGATGCCCCTCCTGCTTCCAGGCTTGTTTTAATTGGGAAGCTCCACCAAACACTGTCCACCATGGGTAACCATTCTCGCGTTTGACTCATCACTGTCACGGAAGAAAATACCTGGGTTTTGGAAAGTGAAACTTAAACTGCTGAGGCAACAGAAAAGTTCTACGGACAAGCTGTGCATTCCAGCAAAGTTTATTTAGGTTGATGTTCCTGCTTACAGCATCCCGTCTTCAGACTGGTCACTTTAATAGGAGCACCAAGTTTACAAATTAAGCCGAGGTGTTGTACCCCAGCTGTAGATAGTGTTAAGCTGTCTTTGAGGGTTGTGCTGTTAACTCACAGCCCAGCCTCTACCTGCATCTGGAGGAATTAAAATGATGAGATTTGCCTCCTCCAGGATCCAGTGGATGGAGTTGCTTCTACTCTGTGACATTCAGTGAGTGATGAGATTAAAACATTGGCCAAAGAAGAGGAAAAAAATTCTGATTTGGGGGAGAAATCTCAAGTCTTAGAACTGGAATGGCATACAATCTGTAGTTTACATTTATTGAAGTGCTCTATAAAGTATGTTGAAAAATTGAGCTACAGATTGCATCTGCTTTGTAGATTAATGTACATAATGATGATTTTCATTATCCTTGATGATTTGTAATATTCTCATTTTAACTCTTTTAAGCTTGAAAAGTAACACACAGTTCTAAGAATATCCTTGTATTCAGTTTTCACATTTTTCTGAGATAAACTTCATCTTTTTTTTTTCACTCTTTTATGTACTAAATCAAAAAGCTTAGTTAACCACCAAGGTTAATCCTAATTCCATTTTAACTAGTAAGAACAATTTGCTTTGATCATTACACTTTTTCAAAATTTGTCTATGTGGAATCAAACTGATAGCAGCAACTTGAAAAATTAGGAAACTTGGGGGATGAGTAATTGGTGGTCTGTTCCACAATCAGCCCCCACCCTAGTTTTCACAGCTGATATTGAGCTTCTCCAGCGGTTCTTTCCACAGATGTAGTCGATCTGATTCCTGTGCATACCATAAGGTGAAGTCCATGTGTATAACCTGCGTTTGTGTCTCTTATAAAATGTATTTGCAATGAATAAGTCATTGATTTTACAAAATTCAATCATTCTATCTCCA
>NW_006399984.1:4334001-4335733 GCF_000299155.1 Elephantulus edwardii | reverse complement strand
GTCTGTGGTTTCCCTTTTTACCCTGTTGGAGAAGTTTTTGGATGTGCATAGGGATTTGATTCTTAGAAGGTCCCATTCATCTATTTTACCTTCTCCTGGTTGTAGATTTTTCAGGATACTTGGAAGACTGTTTATGTTCTGGATTAGGACTACTAGAGTTCTTCCAAGCTTTTCTTTAATGAAGTTTATAGTCCTTGAATTTAGTCCTAGATCCATGATCCTCCTTGAGTTGGTTTTTGTATATGGAGTGAGGTGTGGATCTTGCTTGAGTCTCCTGCAGATATTTTTCCAATTTTGCCAACACCATTTGTTAAAAAGGCTGTCATTTCCCCACTTAGCTGATTTCACCTCCTTGTCAAAAATCAGTTGATCATACATAGATGAGCTGATTTCTGGGTTCTCAATTCTATTCCATTGATCTATGTGTTTGTCATTGTACCAGTACCATGCTATCTTAACCACCATGGCAGTGTAGTAGGATTTGAAATCAGGGAGTGAGATGCCTCCTACCTTTTTTCTATTCCCCCCCTTTTTTATTATTATTATTAATTTCAATGAACATCTAACCTTTTTTCTATTTTTAAGGAGTGCTTTGCTTATTTGGGGCTTCTTTCCATTCCAAATGAAACTGGAGATTACCTTTTCCATCTCCTTGAAGAATGGGATTGGTACTTTTATTGGGATTGTGTTGAACGTGTAAATTGCCTTTGGTAGTATTGCCATTTTCACAATATTGAGCCTTCTTATCCACGAGCAAGAGATATTCTTCCACTTCTCCAAGTCTCTTTTTGTTTTTTGTAATAATGTTTTGTAATTTTCTTTGAATAGATCCTTGTGCTTCTGGTTAGATTTACTCCCAAGTATTTAATCTTGTGATCCACTATTGTGAAGGGTATTGGGTTTTTTTAGTTAAGGCTCTGTATTTTGTCACTGTAGAGAAATCCAACTTATTTTTGTATGTTGATCTTGTATCCTGCCACTTTGCTGAATTGGTCATCTATGTCCAATAGTTTTCTTGCTGAGTCTTTAGGGTTTTCTCGGTATATTATCATATTATCTGCATAGAGAGATAATTTTACCTCCTCTTTGCCAATTTGGATACCTCTTATTTCCTTGTCTTATTGCTATCACTAAGACTTCCAATACAATATTGAATAAGAGAGGTGAGAGCAGGCATCCCTGCCTAGTTCCTGTTTTTAAAGGGAATGCCTTTAACCTCTCTTCATTGAAAACAATGTTGGCTCTCGGGTTTGCATAAATACTTTTTACTATGTTGAAGAAATTCCCCTCTAATCCTATTTTGTTGAGTGTTTTAATCAGGAAAGGGTGTTGGATTTTGTCACAGGCCTTTTCTGCATCAATTGATAGGATCATGTGGTTCTTTTTCTTTGTTAAAGTGATGAATGATATTATTTTCCTTATGTTGAACCATCCTTCAATTGTTATGTGCCATCAAGTCGCTTGCGACTCATAGCGACCCTATGTACAACAGCCCTAAACCCTACTCTATCCTGTGTCAATCTCACTGCCTCTGACACACCCATCCTGATTACCCCAGTCACTGAATCAATCCAACTCATAGAGGGTCTTCCCCTTCTGCACCATCCCTCCACCCTCCCAAGCATGATGTCCTCTCCAAGGACCTCTCCCTCCTTACAACATGTCCAAAGTATGTCAGATGAAGCCTCAGAATCCTTGCCTCCAAGGAGCAGCCTGGTTTAACCCTCTCCAG
>NW_006399984.1:4309656-4314721 GCF_000299155.1 Elephantulus edwardii | reverse complement strand
CTCTGGGGGCCACCCCACACCGAGGGTGGGCCACTCAGAGACACAGAAGGCTCGCCATGGTCCCTTCTTGATCTCTAGTAACAGGTTATGAGCCCTTCCTTTCACTTCAGTCCAATGAGTTAGAGTCAAACTAAGGGGGGTGGTTACTGTCTGTCCCATAATTAGTAATTCAGGAGACAAGGAGAAACACAAAGATAACCAGACAGCAGCCGCTAGGACTCTGATAAAGATACTGAATAGAGTCTACAGGAAGAGGCTCCAGAGTCTCCACTATCAAACAGGATTCCTCAGGTTTACTCCGCCGGTAGAATACAGAGGAGGCCACCAGGCGTCCCTGGCCCTCCGCACCTCCTGGGGCGTCCCCCAGGGCAGCAGCCTGTGACTTTCTTGGCACATCTGCCGGCCACTGTTTCAGCTCCCTCACGGGAAATGAAACGGCTGCGAAACCAAAAATGCACACCCGACAGAAAGAGAGAAAGGCACAGGGAACAGAACACACAAAGGCGCCTTCTTACCTCCAAGGGGGGTCGTGTCGGGAGTGAGGGGCTGTCGTCGGTTTCCCGGCCAATGCACCAAATGTTGGATCCGCAGAGCCGGACCCCAATGAGATTGGACGCCAGCACCAATCACTCACGAGAGACCGTCCTTGATGCAAACAGCATGAGGTTTTATTCCATCCAGCACGCTGGGGCACAACTCTTGACCTACGCAGAGGCAGAGGAGTTGAGCCCCAAGCTAAGGGTACATACAGCTTATAAAGGCAATAACCCGCACAAACATGGGCTAACACACAGGGAGGGTTGCTGATTGGTGTATTTGAATATACACTGAGGTAGGCAGTTCTGATTGGTAATAATTTGGCGCACGCGGGTAAGCGAGGAAAACTATCTGATTGGTACACTTAAAAGCAAGTTGGTGTGTGTGCGGCAAGCTGGGTCGGCGCAAGGGGTGGGGGAGTGGGGAGTAAAGTTCAGAAAAACAACTCCTGGAATTTCTCTTACCTGTACTCTCAGATGTGGGTGAGCCATTTTATGGCCTTGTTTTTCTAAAAGAGGGCAAAAGTCCTGTGAGGTTTTATGGCTTCTACCTGAGAAGGGTTAAAAGTTAACTTCCTCATAATCCTTCACAACAACAACAGAAAGAGATCTGTATTTGTTCCCATTCCAAAGAAAGGTGACCCACCAGCGTGTGGAAACTATAGAACAATATCATTGATTTCACATGCAAGCAAGATTCTGCTGAAGATTATCAAAAAACAACTTGAACAGTACATCAGCAGAGAACTGCCAGAAGTCCAGGCTGGGTTTAGATGGGGTCATGGTACTAGGGATATTGTAGCTAATGTTAGATGGATCTTGGCTGAAAGCAGGGTGTATCAGAGGAATGTCATCTGTGCAAAGGCATTTGACTGTGTGGACCATAACAAACTGTGGCTGACTCTGAGAAGAATGGAATCCCAGAACACTTGATTGTGCTAATGTGAAACTTATACTCGAACCAAGAGGCAGTCGTCAGAACAGAGCAAGGAACCACTGCATGGTTCAAGATTGGGAAAGGCGTACGCCAGGGTTATGTCCTGTCTCCATACCTTTTCAACCTGTATGCAGAACAGATCATCTGGGAGGCTGGGCTCTACGAGGAGAAATGTGGTTTCAGGATTGGTGGAAGATCTATCAACAATCTGTGTTATGCAGATGACACAACCCTGCTTGCTGAAACTGAGGAGGACCTGAAGCGCTTGCTGTTGAGGGTCAGGGACTACAACCTTCAATATGGATTGAGGCTCAATGTCAAGAAGACAAAAATTCTCACCACTGGACCAGTTGGCAGCATCAGGCTGGATGGATGGTGAAGAGATTGAGATTGTTCACAGCTTTAGTCTGCTTGGCTCCACAATCAACACTCTTGGCACCAGCAACCAGGAAATGAAAAGACGTATTGCGATGGGAATGTCTGCTGTTAGGGACTTCTCTAAAGTACTCAAGAGCAACGGTGTGTCTCTGGAGACTAAGGTGCATGTGGTACAGGCCATGGTCTTTGCAATCACTTGTTACGCATCAGAGAGCTGGACAATGATCAAGGAGTATAGAAGGAGAATTGATGCTTTTGAGCTTTGGTGTTGGAGAAGAGCGCTGAGGGTTCCATGGACTGGTAAGAAAACAAACAGATTCATCTTGGAGAGGGTTAAACCAGGCTGCTCCTTGGACTCAAGGATTCTGAGGCTTCGTCTGACATACTTTGGTCATACTGTAAGGAGAGACCGGTCCTTGGAGAAGGACATCATGCTTGGGAGGGTGGAGGGCAGGCGCAGGAGGGGAAGGCCCTCTGGGAGATAGATTGATTCGGTGACTGGGACATTTGGGATGAGTGTGTCAGAGACAATGAGATTAGCACAGGACAGAGCAGAGCTGTTTGTACATAGGGTCGCTATGGGTCGCAAGCAACTCGACGGCACATAACAACATCAGGATAGGGAAGTTAATATAAATGAAAGAGGAAAAATCTAGGAAGTTAAAAATGGTGCTGTCACTGAATTGTTCTTGGAAAAAATTGAATTGGTGTGGAGTAAATGATTTTTTCCCCCCTGTCCTTGAGTAAATGATATATCCACAGGGAGCTGTGACCCCTCCAAATCTACGCCCTAACCTGGACCAAGTCAGACACCCCCTTCCCACCTTGAGCTAGTCAGAGGGCAGTGACCAGCATCCTCTGTGTGTCCTTACCTCATCCCACCCCAGCTGAGAAACTGGAGAGCCCCAGGGATGGCTGCTGTCGTGCAGAGGAAGAGAAGCAGTGAATGCCCTGATGGGCAGAATATGGAGAGAACTGAGAACCCCACACTAGGACTGGCCCAGGGAGTGAAGCCAGGTACTGGGCAAGAGGGTACTATGTTCGTCCATGCCCAGTCCTATGAGGTCCTGATTGAGTCTGAGGATGGAGAGGTGCTTAATGTCCCCCACCACTCCCTGCAGATATGGCCTAGGTCAGCCAGGACTTAAGTGAGCTGAGCACCCAGCTAACAGGTGTGACCTGAGACCTGAAGGAAGAGATGCCACCTGGAAGCTCAGAGGACTGATCAGAGCCCCAGGGGCAACTGGGCGGCCAGCCACAGAGCTCCCCAGGGAGCTTACCCCTGAGGGGGATGAGAAAGATGCCACCGAAGCATGGTGCCTGCACCAGAAGCACTTCTTTGTTCTGAGTGAGGCAGGGAAGCCTGTGTACTCCTTCTATGACTCAGAGGAGGCACTCTCCAGAACCATGGGTGTCATGGTGGCCATAGTGTCCTTTCTGGTGACAGATGAGAATGCCATACGCAACATCCATGCAGATGACTACCAGGTGGTATTTGTGTGCCTAAGCCTGCTGGTGCTGGTAGCAGTGGCACACCTGTGGCAGTCCACAAAGGAGCTGGCTCAGGAGCTGCTGTACATCTACTACCAGATCCTGAGTCGTCTTATGGTTGCCTAGCCGAGCCACATCTTCCAGCAGAAGCAGAGCTATGACCTGAGGCACTTGCTCTTGGGTTCAGAGCAGATCACTGACAGCCTCCTGCTAGCCACATCAGTATGTGATACTGTAAGCTCCAGTTTGCAGCAGGCAAGGACATGCAGCCTCATCATCTTTATCTTGCTGGCCCACCACCAGCTTGTGCCATTTGTGTGGCAAGAACCAATTCCTGCACCCCATGGATCTGCACTTGCTTTTCAACCTCATAAGCTCCTCTTCACCCTTCCGTGAGGGTGAAGCCTAGACACCCGTGTGCTTGCCCAAATCCAACGCTGCAGGCTTTTTCCGTGCACACACCTCTTACTTGGAGTCTGATACTGACCTCTGCCTGCTACTAGTCTCCCCCAACCAGGACTACTTCTTTGTGGTTTCTGACTGCCAATGCCACCTCTGATGCTGAAGCACAGAGACCATCTGGCCCTGTGGGAGGCCCTGCACACACCTTACAATAGTGTGGTCCAAGTGGGTATCCTGGACCTTCACCACTACTTTTATAAGTTAAAGATCTCAGGACAGTTCACCAGCCCTAAGATTGAAGCCCCCTACATAAGTGAAGAGGAGCAGGAGCAGCTCTTGGGCCTCTGCCAGTACTTGCACAGTCGTGCCCTCAATGTCTTCAAGCCACTCGATCATCTACTACATAGGACCCAATGTGAACCTCCTGGCCTAGGTTCCTTTGAGCTGTACATATGCTACAGCCCCTTGGGGACCAAAGCGTCCGCCGTCAATGTCATCCATAAGCTGATGTGTTGGATCTGAAAAGAAGAAAATCACCTCTTCGTCCTTACACCCCTACTGATGGGAATGTATGCAGGCCCAGACTTCCTGGACCTATTGGGATGTGGGCAGCCATGAGATCCTCCAGGTGAGGCTAGCCTTTTCTTAGCCATCCAGCAGGCAGGGACTGTGGCTTGTTGTGTGCATTAAAGTGCTTTAGGGGGAGGGAGGAATAATTTGTTTATTAAATACAGAGCAAAGAAATACTGCATGGTTCAGAATCTAGGGATGTATCCTGTCTCCATACCTTTTCAATTTATATATACAACAGACCATTTGGGAGACTGGGCTTTATGAGAATGAAATTGGCTTCAGAATTGGAGGAGGACTTATCAACAACCTACATTATGCAGATGACACAACCTTCCTTGCAGAAAGTGAGGGAGGACCTGAAGCACTTGCTGCAGTGCAGGAGGTCAGAGACTGTAGTCTTCAGTATGGATTGAAGCTCAACATCAGGAAGACAAAGATTCTCACCACTGAGCCAATTGGCAGCACCATGATAGAGAAGAGATTGAGGTTAACAATTACAGCTTGTTTTGCTCCACAGTGTTCTTGGCACCAGTAGCCAGGAAATGAAAAGACAAATTGCACTGGGAAATCTGTTGTCAGGGTACTCCAGAGTACTGAGAAGCAATGATGACAGTCCAGAAACTTAGATGCTCTTTTTCCAGGCCAAGGTCTTTGCCATTACTTGCTATGCATCAGAGAGCTAGACAATGACTAAAGATGACAGAAGAAGAATCAGTGCCTTCGAATTGTGGTGCTGGAGAAGAGTCTT
>NW_006399984.1:4307095-4309556 GCF_000299155.1 Elephantulus edwardii | reverse complement strand
CTTGAAGGTAATGGAATGGTGCTGATAACCCTAACATTCCCAAAATGTGTGAGATGAAATGTCACCTTTTTTCTTCCAAGGAGCACTCTGGCTGTTAATAGGACTGCCAAGGGGGGGGGGGGAATAAAACCAAACAGATCTATTGTGGAGTGGGTGAAACCAAGTTTCTCCTTGGAAGCTAGGGTTTTGAAGCTTCTTCTCAGACAATTTGGGCATATGGCCAGGAGTAACAACTGGTCCTTGGAGAAGGACATCCTGCTTGGAAGGATGGAGGTATAGCACAGGAGAGGAAGACTTTAGATGAAATGATTGATACTGGGGCAGTTGGGTAGATGTGTCAGAGTTGGACTGGCTCAGCACAAGGTAAACAAATCGACTGGCACGTAACAATAACATATACCTATAGATGTGAAAAGATGATTTTCATTTTAAGAGTTAAGAACCTTATAGGAAGTTTTTAAAAAATGTTTTTTGCTAGAGCAAATTTAGATTAAAATACTTGTTTGATGAATAGCTGGAAATACCCTTCTAACTGAGTTGTCTTTCATAACTGTAAAATTAGAAATTAACTATTGAACTGTATGAAATATCTTCAACCAGGTAGATTGACATAGTTACTGCTACAGTGAGCTCAAATATGTCAGAAAAGGTGAGAATGCCACAGGATAGAACAAGGTTCTGTCTGTTGTTCATAGGGTGACTCAGCACTTAACCACAACATGAAGTATCCTATTAAAAATCTTCAGTCTCAGCAACATCATGATGGATGGAGAGGAGATTAAAACTGTCAATAGCTTCATCTTGCTTGGATTCACAATTAACACCCTTGGTACCAGCAGTAAGGAAATAAAGAGACACATTGTACTGGGAAAACCTGCAGTTTGGGATCTCTCCAAATTATTGAGGAGTAATGATGTCAGTTTGAGGACGAAGGTGCGCCCAATTCAGGCTGTGGTCTATCTTTGCAATTACTTGCTATGCATCTGGACAGTGAATAATGATGACAGAAAAAGAAGTGACTACCTTTGAGCTGTGGTGTTGGAGAAAAGCACTTAACATCCCATGGAAAGCCAAGACAGCAAACAGATGTGTCTTGGAGAGGATGCTTCTAGAGTGCTCTTTGGAGGCAAGAATGAGGATTCGCCTCCCATACTTGGGGCAGGTTGCTAGGAGCGGATATTTCTTAGAAAGGGACATGATGCCGGGAACATGGAGGGTCAAAGAAGAAGAGGAAGACCCTCGACCAGGTGGATTGACACAGTGGTTGCTGTGATGGGCTCTTTTGTGTTAGGATGGCACAGGGTAGAGCAGGGTTTAGATACTTTGTTCATAGGGTCACTGAGTCAACGGCACCTAACAACAGTCTTTTGCTAAATTTGCTTATGTATGAAAGAATATCAGTTAATGTGTAAGCCTTCCCCCCCCCCCATTCCTTGTCTCATACTCTCAAGTGTATTGGGTTTTCCCAAATTATTTTAGTAAGCTTAACATTAGTGATTTTATGTAGTTTAGAGACATGGTTGATTTTAGCTTGATATTTTTAAGGGAAGTAATACAAAGGTATGCCATTTTGATGCTTATTCTACAGTTTGAAAATACCTTCCTCAGAAGAACTAACCAACCTTGTACCTTGTATGTTGGGTGTTTTTTTTTGTTCTTTTTTTTTTTTTAGAGCCAGTTCTTTTTCAATGAAAGGATCCTTGGTGGTGCCATGTATAAGTGTTCAGCTAATTAAAAAGCCAACAGTACACACCTACTTCTATGGGAGAATTATTAAGCAGTCAGATTCCATAAAGATTTGTAGCTTTGAAAGCCTGTGGGGCAGTTTTACTCTGTTCTGCAGGTTGGAATTGACTCAGTGGCTGTTATTTTGGATTTGGGGGATTTTTAAACTGTAAAATATCAGATTTAAACTGAAGTAATGCATAAACCTGGCAGAGGTTGGAGCTGGGGAAAAAGTAGGTCAAGATACTGGGGCAAGGACAGGGACAACACTGTAACTAATGGTTAACTCCACAATAAGGGATATATCTTTCACTTTTCTATAAATTATTTGTCTGTCAGATACTTCTCTAAATCTGAACATTCAATTTAAGACAGACTAGGAAAAAGGATTGGCCATCTACTTCCGATATAGCAAGCCTCTGAAAACCCCATATACAACAGAACACACGTAGACTAACAGAAAGGGCAACTGAAGTAGAGCTTTCAGGTATGGAAATACAAAGGAAGAGGAACAGTTGTAAGCACAAGCTAGTGATTGGGACATGGAATGTGAGAACCATGAGTGTAGGAAAATTAGATATTGTTAAGGAAAAAATGTTGTTCTTATTATGTGCCATCGAGTCATTTGCGACTCAGTAGTGACCCTATGCACAACAGCCCTAAACCCTGCTCTATCCTGCGCCAACCGCACTGCCTCTGACACACCCATCCCGATTACCCCAGTCACCGAATCAGT
>NW_006399984.1:4299393-4305850 GCF_000299155.1 Elephantulus edwardii | reverse complement strand
GGGAACAAATATAGATCTCTTCTAGTCAGTTGGCCAAGTGGTTGTTCTCCAGATTTCTTGGCACAACTTGGTGAGCACATCCAAGGCAACATCTGTTATCTGAAATACTTCAGTTGGTATACCATCTATTCCTGGGGCCTTATGGAACACATAAATATTGGCAGACTAGGCACTGGTGAGATGAGATGGACCGCCATGGGGCATTTTGAGTCAGATGATCATATTTGAAAAATTACTCCAGAGATGGAAAGGTGAGAAAAAATGGGGTTGCTTTCCTAGTTAAAAAAGTAGTTTCTAGATCCATCTTGAAGTACAATATTATGAGTGACAGGATAATACCCATACGCTTACAAGGAAGTCCAGTAAATACCACTATCATTCAGATATTTGAACCAACAACCAGAGCCAAAGAAGAGGAAATAGTTGATTTCTATCAACTTTTACAATCAGAGATTGATCGAACATGCAGTCAGGATGCATTGATAATAATGGGTGACTGGAATGCAAAACTTGGGAACAGAGAAGAAGAATCAGTAGTTGGAAAACATGGATTTGGTGACAGAAATGAAGCTGGAGATAGAATGATTGAACTTTGCACAATCATTGGCTTATTCATTGCAAATACGTTTTATAAGAAACATAAACGCAGGTTATACACATAGATTTCACCTGATGGTATGCATAGGAATCAGATCGATTACATCTGTGGAAAGAACCACTGGAGAAGCTCAATAGAGAAGTTGCGAAAACTAGGCCAGGTGCTGATTGTGGAAGACACCACCATATGGAACTCATATGGAAGTTCAAGCTGAAGCTGAGGAAAATTAAACCGAATCCATGGGAACCAAAATATGACTTTGAGTTCATGACACCTGAATTTCACAACCATCTTAGGAACAGGTTTAAGGCCTTGAACCTTGAGTGAAGGCCAAATGAGTTGTGGTAGGATGTCAAAGGTATCATCCAAGAAGAGTGCAAACAGTCATTACAAAGACAGAAGGGGGGGCGGAAAGACCAAAATGGATGTCTGAAGAAACTCTGAAGATTGCACTTGGAGTGCAGAGAAGCCAAAGCAGAAGGAAGAATTCAAGATACTAAAGAGCTGAATAGAAGATTCCAAAAGGCAGCACGGGATGTTGTTGTTGTTGTTATGTGCTGTCGAGTCGTTTGCGACTCATAGCGACCCTATGCACAACAGCCCTAAACCCAGCTCTATCCTGTGCCAATCTCATTGCCCCTGACCCACCCATCCTGATTACCCCAGTCACTGAATCAATCCACCTCATAGAGGGTCTTCCCCTCCTGCACTGTCCCTCTACTCTACCCAGCATGATGTCCCTCTCTAAAGACCTGTCTCCTTACAACATGTCCAAAGTATGTCAGACGAAGCCCCAGAATCCTTTCCTCCAAGGAGCAGCAGCAAAATATTAAGTGAAATGTGCTAGGAGCTGGAGTCAGAAAATCAAAAAGGCTGAACTCATTCAGCATTTCTTTAATTAAGCTCAAGGAACTGAAGAACAAATTCAAACCTAGAGTTGCTATAATCAAGGAAGAATATTAAATGATCCAGGAAGTATTAAAAGAAGATGGAAAGAACATACTGAGTCACTGTATTGAAAGGAATTGGCAGACACAGAATTTAATGAAACAACATATGAACAAGAGCCTATGGTGATGAAGGAAGAAGTTCAGGCTGCTTTGAAGGAAATAGGAAAAAATAAGGCCCCGGGAATACATGCATGGTATACCAATTGACATATTTCAGCTAACAGATGCTACCCTGGACGTGCTCACCAAGTTGTGCCAAGAAATGTGGAGAACAACAACTTGGCCAACTGACTGGAAGAGGTCTATATTTGTTCCCATCCGAAAGAAGGGTGACCCAACAGAGTGTGGAAACTATATAACAATACCATTGATCTCACATGCACGCAAGATTTTGCTGAAGATTATCCAAAAACGACTGAACAGCTCATCAGCAGAGAATTGCCAGAAGTCCAGGCTGGGTTTAGAAGGGGTCATGGTACTGGGGATATTGTAGCTAATGTAAGATGGATCTTAGCTGAAAGCAGGGAATACCAGAGGAATGTCTGTGTTTCATTGATTATGCAAAGGCATTTGACTGTATGGATCATAACAAACTGTGGCTGACTCTGAGAAAAATGGGAATCCCAGAATATTTGATCGTGCTTACGTGAAACCTATACTTGGACCAAGAGGCAGTCAGAACAGAGCAAGGAAAGTACTGCATGGTTCAAAATTGGGAATGGTGTATGCCAGGGATGCATCCTGTCTCCATACCTTTTCAACCTGTATGCAGAACAGATTATCCAGGAAGCTGGGCTCTATGAGGAGAAGTGTAGTGTCAGGATTGGTGGAAGATCTATCAACAGTCTGTGTTATGCAGATACAACCGTGCTGCTGCTTAGGGTCAGGGACTGCAGCCTTCAAAACAGACTGAAACGCATCATCAAGAAAAGGAAGATTCTCACCACTGGGCCAATTGGCAGCATCAGGATGGATGGTAAAGAGTTTGAGATTGTTCACAGCTATAGTTTGCTTGACTCCACAGTCAACACTCTTGGCACCAGCAGCCAGGAAATAAAAAGACATACTGCTATGGGAAAGTCTCCTGTTATGGCCCTCTCCAAAGTACTGAAGAGCAGTGGTGTCACTCTAGAGACTAACGTGCATTTAATACAGGCCATTGTCTTTGCAGTCACTTGTCCAACATCGGAGAGTTGGACAATAACTAGGGAGGATAGAAGGAGAATATATGCCTTTGAGCTGTGGTGCTGGAGAAAGAGTATTGAGTGGACCATGGACTGTTAAGAATAAAAACAGATTCACCCTGGAGAGGGTTAACTGGGCTGCTCCTTGGAGGCAAGGATTATGAAGCTTCGTCTGACATACTTTGGACATGTAAGAAGGGACCAGTCCTTGGAGAGGGACATGCTTGTTAGGATGAAGGGACAGAGCAGGAGGGGAAGGCCCTCTGTGAGGTGGATTGATCCAGTGAATGGGTAATCGGGATGGGTATGTCAGAGGCAATGTGATTGGCACAGGATAGAGCAGGGTTTAGGGCTGTTGTACATAGGGTCTCTGTGGGTCGCAAGGACTCGACAGCACATAACAACAATGCACAAGTGAAAGTCGGTTTCTCTCGTATTCCTCATTTCTCATCATGCCTGCGTATAGGTAGATCCTATCTAATTCCCTGTGTAGCATCTAGAATGTGACATATTAATGCAGTGTACTCTTTATTTTGTATAAAAATAATCTCAAGGTTCTTATCTTTTTTTACTTGGAAAACTGTCTTCTATGGATTGTTACATTCCCTGTGTATATTTACATACCGTGTACCTTGTACATTCTTAACTTTTATGTTGAAATGATTGTATTGTATTCTTAATATGCTGTTGTTAATTACCTTTCACTAGTAGACCTGAATGTTACGTATTTTGTACACTGGAAGGTAGTGGGTTTTTTGTTTTGTTTTGTTTTGTTTTTAAGTAGTGGTTTATAATTGTTATAGTAGAACTCATTGGCAAAAAATCTTTAACAGTCTTTTTTTTATCCCCTCCCCTCTTTTTTGGCAACATATTTTATTTTCCTTCTCAGAAGAATTAAGTCATAAGTAGTTCTGTGGAGAAATATATAAACAGCTGTTTCATTATGAAATATTTCAAGCATCATAAATCTTGATCAGGATTCTTCAGTCTGAGTTCTGGAGACTTTGTTTAGTTGTCTAGAAATTTTACATTTTTTTATTATTATTAAATTTTATTAGTTTTAATGAACATTTACAGAGATTTTGGGTTTTCATTCATTCATTGTTGCACTGTTTTCTCCACCTTCCTCCCCAGTTCGTTCTTCTCCCCCCCTCATACTTTTTCCCCCCCAATGTCTGTTTTAATTGTCCAATTGCCGCAGTGCTTGTCAAAGCCAGTTCTGATTAATCTCCTTTGTCAGTGTGTCCCTTGCCATTCCCTATCACTGAAATTTTACATTTTAAGTGACTGTTTAAGGTTGACTATAAATTAATATAAGGTGATTTAAGCAAATGAGGAAGGCAGTAGTTGTTTTGCTTGGTTTCTTTGTTTGTTTTTTTAACTACCAAAAGTGAAATTATGGTGAGCTCTGGTGCCTTAGTGGCAAGAAGCTGCACTGCAATCCCAAAGGTGTGCAGTTCGAATCCACTAGATGCTCTGCTGGAGAAGGCGGAGCAATCTCCTCCTGTGCCAGTCAGATTGAATTCAGCGGTACACAACAAAAAAAACAAAAACAAAAAAGTGAAACTAGAAGAAAATTTATTTCCTGAATATTTTAATAACTGTTTTTTTAATTTTTCATCATTACCTTCTTTTCATCTAGGCTGGCGGCAAAGCTGGAAAAGACAGTGGAAAGGCCAAGGCTAAAGCAGTATCTCGTTCACAAAGAGCTGGATTACAGGTAGTCTGTGTTGTAATTTGTTGATTGTTTATTATTGTAATTCATCAGTCATGGATGTGTTCTTAATTACAAAAGTCATCTATACAGTGGTACTACTTTTAAAAATTATGTTGATTGGTTAAAAGACTTAAATCCTCTAATTTTTTTTTAAATTGTCATTATGGTTTAGTGAAAAATTCACAAATTAGATTTCCGGTTAACAATTTAAACATGACATTGATTGCAATCCCCACAAAGTATCTTCCTACTTTCTTTGTTTCCCTTTTCAATATTTCCATCTTTGCTATTCCTTCCTGCTCCCTGAGCTTTCTCCCCAAATGCTTCCCTTTTGATCTTGTATGGTTGGTTACTTAAAACATTGTGTTTCTCTGTAGTGTTACTGATCACCTTATAGAACTGTCAGTTGTTTGACTAAAAAATACTTGGCTCACAGGGAGTGATTTCCTTCCAAGCTTGAAGAGTAACTATAAAAGCTGCCATCTAGGGAGCTGCCTCAGTCTCTGTCAACCAGTATAAGAAGGGTAAGTCTTTCAGGAGAAAGTTGGGCAGTCTCCTCTGGTGTAATTTGCAGCCTCTGAAAACTCTTTGGAATTTCAGCTATGAGTCATTTCCAACTCAATGGCAGTGAGTTAGTTTTATGATTTTGCTTTTTATTCTACATTTTTCTCTCTTTATCAGGAAATTTCTGTGTGATCTCTTTCAGAATTAACAGTGGGTTATATGGATAATAAAATTCATGTGCTTTGTTAGTCCTAAGGCTTTAACTTTCTTCACTTTTGTTAAGACCCTGGTTGCTACTTAGCAAAGTGGGATGTAAACATTGTCTTTGTAAAATCTTAAGCCAGCTGACCTCGATAAATCTTAAGGTTCTACTCCTGGCCTTCTAAATCAATAATTTGTCTTCCCTTCTCCCAGACAAGAGCCATTTATTGAAAAGTCGTAATTTGATAGTTTAGTTGCAATAAAATTTACTAAAGCTACATTATTTATGTCCTTCATTTTTTATAAATTGTATCAGATTGAAATGAGTAAACTATTTCTATGAAATGAGTAAAATATTTATAATGGTACACTGATTTTAAGGATGAGAGAAATTTTGAGTAGTGATCTCTATTACTAATTGGCATGAGTCAGAACTGACTCAGAGCTGACTCTCCAGCAGGCTTTCAGAGACTGTAAATCATTCTGGAGGAGCCTGCCCAGCTTTCAAACCACCTGGCACTGGATTAATAGTGCTTCTCTGGCAGTTAATCTACCAGTAGCTATAAGGGAGAAAAGTTTCCCCCTGGAAATTTCTAACTTCGGAAAGTCACCAGAGGGTCACTGAGTCAGTGCTGAGTCTGCATCTGTGAGTGCGTTTCTGAGCTTCAGTTTTACACTGAATAATTTATTCATGATAACTAAATATTTTCTAACTTCAGATATCTTTTAAATGATGCAGTTTTAACCTGAAAACTTGACATTTTCTGGATGAGTGAGAATTCCTTATTTTGAAGCTGTTGGTAATGGAGAGCCATTGAACAGTTTTTTAACAGGAAGATGATATGAGCCAAGTTACACTAAAACGAAGGGAGATTAAAACTTATTCTTGATGAGTGCATTCCTGATTTTAAGACATCATGTACATTTTCAATTAAAATGCGTTTTAAGTGTATTTATAATTTGAAGAGAAAGGCAGGAGGTAGATGTTGGAGATAATTGTAATGGTTTTAGTATAAACATAACGTGTGTCCTGTAGCACTTGAACTAGAGTTTAATCAATAAGAATAGCATATATGTGCAGAAAATAGCACTACTGCTTCAAGTGTAGTTTGGGAGAAAACAGGTAAAAGATTGTTTCAGGATTTGTTTGTAAATTTTTTTACCCTTGTGAGGAGATATCTATACAGTAAATGGAGGTAATCATTATAGACATATAGAATTTTTAAAAAAATAATTTTAATGAGTATTTACAGAGATTTTGGATTTCCATTCATTCATTGCTGCACTTCTCTCCCCAACCATC
>NW_006399984.1:4295890-4298578 GCF_000299155.1 Elephantulus edwardii | reverse complement strand
ATGTGCTTGTTGGCCATCTGAATGTCTTCTTTGGTGAAGTGTCTGTTCATATCCTGTGCCCATTTTTCTATTGGATTATTTACCTTTATCTTGTTGTGGTCCTCAAGTATTTTATAAGTTCTAGATATAAATCCCTTATCTGACATGTCATTACCAAATACTTTTTCCCAGTTTGTGGCTTCCCTTTTTACCCTGTTTGAGAAGTTTTTGGGTGTGCATAGGGATTTAATTCTTAGACGGTCCCATTCATCTTATTTTATCTTCTCCTGGTTGTAGAACATGTAGAATTTTTTAAGATAAAGACTTTGCAAGAGAACAAGTACAAAGGGAGTAATTGGAAATAATAAAGTGGTAAGACAGTAAAGAAATGAGAAAGGATCATAAGAAATTTGTTGGGATTAGTCATGGGTGCAGACAAATGAGATTAGGATACTTTGGCAATGAGAAAGCTTTTCACTTTGAAAGTAGACAAAACAACTATGAGATATCATAGTTGGGGAGGATGGGCGGGGAGAGCAGTGCAGTAGTGAATGAATGGAAATCCAAAATCTCTGTAAATGCTCATTAAAATTATTTTTAAAAAAAAGCTTAAGAAGAAAAAAAAAGTAGACAAACAAGTAGCAATAGGAGAGTAGTCATGATTTTTAAGGTATCAAGTCACCTCTTAATATGGAAGAAAATAGAATGAAATTAGAGACCTGAGAAAAGGAAGTAGTTGAGGTTAGAATTAAATAGGACTTTCATGTTAGGCCAAAGATCACATTTGTTGTGTACCATCAAGTCAGAACTACTAGCCCATAGCTGAATCTCCAGCAGGTTTTCAGAGACAGTTGATCGCATGGGAGGAGTCTTCCACTCAGACTTTCATGTTATAAAAGTAAATGTGACTATTATTGAGACACATAGAACATCCAGTTGATGACAATGTTGTAGTGAAAATTTATATATTATTCAGAAATTAATTCATAAAATCTGTGTGCTTTGTTGTTTTGGGTTTCTGTGATTGGAATGTGGAAGCTGGAAACCGTGAAAGAAGTGTGGCCATCTGAAAGTATGGTCTTGTTAACAGAAATGAAACTCTTCTTTGGTGCTGTCTAGTCAAAAGTATGACTCAGTAGTGACCCTGTGAACAAAAGATCGAATTCTGTTCTGTCCTGTGCCATACTCACACCTCCTGACACATAAGAGCCCATGGCTGCACTTGCCATATCTGTTCACCTGACTGGAGGTCTTCCTCTCCTCCTGCCCGCCACTTTTCCCAGCAACATGCCCAAAGTATGTGAGGTGAACCCTCATCATTCTTGTATCCAACAAGCACTCTGATTACACTCTCTCTAAGACATGTTTATTTGTTCTTTGGCTTTCCATGGGGTGTTCAGTGGTTTTCTCCACCACCACAGCTCAAAGGCTTCTCTATCATCCTTATTCATTGTCCAGGTCTCAGATGCATAGCAAGTGATTGGAAAGACTGGCCTGAATCAGATGCACCTTAGTTCTCAAGCTGACATCCGTCCTCCTCAGTAATTTGGAGAGGTCCCTAACTGCAGATTTTCCCAGTGCATGTATCTCCTTAACTCCCAGCTGCTGGCACTAAGGGTGTTAATTGTGGATCCAAGCAAGATGACGTTATTGATAGTTTCAGTCTCTTCTCCATCCATCATGATGTTGCCTAGTGGTAAGACTCTCTGTTTTCTTGACATTGAGATGCAATCCATACTGAGGGTGGCAATCCTTGATCTTCTGCAAGAAGTCCTTCTCATATTTTATTTAAAAGTCAGTTTGGATCCTCTTGTGTGAAGCAGTTGGATCCAGGAGGATAGGTTATTTTGATTTAATTGAAAGTCGAATGTAAACTGTTCTGTTGTTTTTCATTTCATTTACAATCAAGTGTAAGCAGATTGATTGTTTGGATTTAGTTAACAATCAGCTGTGGGGAAGCTTCTTGTTTAAATCAATCTTGAAATGAAACAAATTGCATTTTTTGCATTCATTGATTTATTCATTGCAAATACCTTTTTAAAAATACCTGTACAAAAGGTGACTTTACCCTTAGACCTCACCTGATACTACTGATTATGTATGTCAGTTGAAAGAATCGGTACACGCACACAAAAAAAAAAGAAAGAAAGAAAGAATCGTTGAGGAATTCGAATATCAACAGTACCAGTTGTTGTGAAATAGATCATCAGTTACTCATGTGAAAGTTCAAATTGAAGCTGAAGAAAATTTAAGTATGTCCACAAGAACCAATGTAGAACCTTAAGTCAATCCCAACTGAATGTAAGAAAAAACAAAACAGGTGTAAGGCATTGAATTCAAGTGATTGAAGGCCAGAGGAGTTGTGAGGTGGCATCAAGGCTATCATCTACAAAGAGAGCAAAAAGGTCATTACAGTGACAGAAAAAAGAAATAAACCAAAACAGAGGTCAGAAAAAACTATGGAAATTATGTTAGAATGTTTTCTGAAGCCAAAATAAGGGGAAGAAATCCCAAAGTAAAAGAGTACTTTTTTTTTCTTCTAGTACAGAATTTTTCTTTTATATTGATTTGCTTACAAAGTTTTTATGCTGCACACCCATGTTTATTGGAGCTTTGTTCACAATAGCAAGGAGTTGGAAACAACCTAAGTGCCCATCAACAAACGAATGGATAGAGAAGCTGTGGTATATTCACACAATGGAATACTAT
>NW_006399984.1:4290528-4295220 GCF_000299155.1 Elephantulus edwardii | reverse complement strand
TAATTGCAAAGACTATAGCCTGGATCAGGCATGCCTTCGTCTCCAGCCTGACATCATTGCACTTCAGTACTCTTGAGAGGTCCCTCACAGCTGACATTCCCAATGCAGTTCATCTCCTAATTTCCTGGCTGCTGTTACCAAGAGTACGGACTGTGGAGCCAAGCAAACTTAAAACTGTTATCTCAGTCTCTTCACCATTCATACTGATGCTGCCAATTGGCCTACTGGTGAGAATCTTTGTTTTCTTGATATTGAGCTTCAATCCATATTGAAGACTGCAGTCCTTGACCACCTGCAGCAAGCGCTTTAGGTCCTCCTCAGTTTCAGCAAGCAACAGTGAAAGAATTTTTCTTTTACTTTTCAAAGAGAAGAGAGTACTGGGGTGGGGAGGGGTGGGCAGGGAGAAAAGTGCAACAATGAATGAATGGAAACCCAAAGTCTCTGTAAATTTTCATTGAAATTAATAATAAAATTTTAAAAAGTTTGTATGCATTGTTTCATACTATTCTTCATTCACAATCATTCCCATTCATTATATTTTATAAAATTAATCACTATTAGACTCTGCCAACTATTACCCTGTCTTTTAGTAAAAGTGCTATCACAGGGCAACTTGAGAAGACAAAGCAAACCATTATACCAGAATATACAGAGACCTAGAATTGGAGAACAAAAAGGCAAGCACTCAGCATCTCAAGCTGAAAGAACTGAGAAAATCAAACCTCAAGTTTGAATACTGGAGATTATGGGCAAAATCTTGAATGATCCGGAAGCATCAATAGGACATGGAAGGAATACACAATCACTGTACCAAAAAGAATTGGTTGGCACTGAAAAATTCTAAGAAGCAATGCCTTTGAGTTTTGGTGCTGGATAGAATAGTGTTGAATATACTATGGACTGCCCAGGAGAACAAGTAGTTCTAACCTGGAGAAGGTGAAATCAAGCTTCTCCCCAGAGGCAGGGTTTTTAAAGCTTTGTCTCACATACTTTGGGCATGTAGTTAAGAGGAACCAGTCCTCGGAGAGGGACATCATGCTAGGAAGAGTGGAGGGACAGTGCAGGAGAAAAAGACCCCAGATGAGATGTATTGATTCAGGAAACAGAGAAATAATATTAGGTCTGTCAAAGACAATGAAATTGGCTCAGGCTAGGGCAAGGTTCAGAGCTAATGTACACAGTATCACTGTGAGTCACAGGCAGCTGAGTGGCACATAACAACCATATGAACAAGAGCCATTTATAAGGAAGGAAGAAAGCTGCACTGAAGGTATTGATAATAAGTTCCCAGGGAAGGATTGGATACCAGTTGCCAAGTTTCACCTAACAGCAGCCCTGGATATGCTCACCCATCTCTGCCAGGATATTTGGAGGATAGCTGCCTGGCCGACTAACTGGAAGGAACCCTATTTGTCCCCATTCCCAAGAAAGGTGATCAAATAGAATGTAGAAATTATCAAACAGTATCATTAATATAACATGCAAAGTTTTGCTAACAATCATCCAAAACCAACCAGAACAGTACACTGACAGAACTACTAGAAGTTCAAGCTAGGTTTAGAAAAAGCCATGGCACCAGGGATATCATTGCTGATGTTAGATGGTTCCTGGCTAAAAGCAGAGAAAACCAGGAGAATGTTTCATTGACTGAAAAGGCATTTGACTGCGTGTATCATAACAAACTGTGGCTAACATCGAGAAGAATGGGAATGTCAGAACACTTAATTGCACTCATACGAAACCTATATCTAGACCAAGAAGCTGTTGTTTGAATGGAGCAAGGGAACACCGCATGGCTTAAATCAGGAAAAAAATTATTAGCAATTTCATCTTACTTGGATCTGCAATCAGTACCTTTTGTACCAGCAGTCAGAATATCAACTGCATTGGGCAGGTCCACTCTCAGGGACATCTCCAAATTACTGAGGAACGATGATGTAAGTTTGACTACTGAGGTGTATCTGATTCAGGCCATGGTCTTTTCAGTCATTTGCTCTGCATCTAAGAGCTACACAGTGAATAAGATGACAGGAGAATTGATGACATTGAATTGTGGTGTTGATTAGCCTACGGGCTGCCAAAGGAAAAACATATCTTGGAAAAAATGCAGCCAGAGTGCAAAAAAATGCAGCCAGAAGGATGGATGACAAAACTTTGTTTCACATACTTTGGTCATGTGGCTAGGAGAGGCTACTCCATGGAAAGGGGGAAGGTTAGTGAATTAGAGGAAGACCCTCAACAAAATGTATTGATAAAATAGCTGCAGCAGTGAACTTAACTGTCAGAGATGATGAGGATGGCACAGGATAGGATCTGTTCATAGGGTCAGTAATAGTCGTTGTAGACTTTCTGGAACCTAACAAGAAGAAGGAAATACTGCATGGTTCAAAATTGGGAAGGGTGTACGCCAGGGCTGTATCCTGTCTCCATACCTTTTCAATCTTTATGCAGAACAGGTTATCCGAGAGGCTGGGCTCTTTGAGGAAAATTGTGGCATCAAAACTGAGGAAGAATCATCGACAGTCTACGTTATGCAAATGACACAACCCTGCTTGCTGAAACTGAGGAGAACCTGAAGCACTTGTTGTAGAAAGTCAGGAACTACAGTCTTCAATATGGATTGAGACTCAATATCAAGAAAACAAAGATTCTCACTACTGGGCCGATTGGCAGCATCATAATGGATGGTGAAGAGATTGAGATTGTTCACAGAGTTTTGGCTTGCTTGGATCCACAGTCAACACTCTTTTGTCACCAGCAGCCAGGAAATTAAAACACATTGTGATGGGAAAGTCTGTGGTTAGAGACCTTTCTAAAGTGCTGAAGTGCAAAGATGTCAGTCTGGAGACAGGTGCGCCTCATGCATGCCATGGTCTTTGCAGTCACTTGCTATGCACCAGAGAGCTGGACAATGATTAGGGATGCTAGAAGGAGAATTGATGCCTTTGAGCTTTGGTATTGGAGAAGAGTATTGACTATACCATGGACTGGTAGGAAAACGAACAGGTTTGACCTGGAGAGGGTGAAGCCAGGCTGCTCTTTGGAGGCAAGGATTCTGAGACTTTGTCTGACATTGTTTGGACATGTTGCAAGGAGGGACCGGTTCTTGGAAAGAAGGAGGGTGGGGGAACAGCACAGGAGAGGAAGACCCTCAATGAGACGAATTGATTCAGTGACTGGGGTAATGGGGGTAGATGTGTCAGAGATGGTGAGATTGGCATGGGATAGGGCAAAGTTTAGGGCTGTTGTACATAGGGTCGCTATGAGTTGTAGGTGACTTGAGGGCATATAACAGTAACAACAACAAAAAAACATCCTCAAGAAGGCAAAAAAAGCAGGCATCAAGATTTGGGGCTGATTCCTAGAACATGTTATATATATATATAACAAGGGTGATTTCTTTTTCCCTAATTATTTATTTTATATATAATACCTTGGAATTTATTCTTGAATTTAATAAAGTCTTTAGTACTTAAAATTTCAGTATTTTCCAGTTAAGATAATTTTTGTTTCAGTTTCCAGTGGGCCGTATCCACCGACACTTGAAGACTCGTACCACAAGCCATGGAAGGGTTGGTGCCACAGCAGCAGTGTATAGTGCTGCAATTTTGGAATATCTCACTGCTGAGGTTTGTGGGAGAAATGTTTGTATATATGCATCTCAGTTATGTTAGTCTTAGTGGCTGAAATCTATAGATTCCATTTTTGAAATGTTTTAGGTTAAAATTAGGTACTACATTTCCACAAATATTTAAAATTAATAGAGAAATACTTAAAATATAAACCAAGAATTTAAATCAGAGATAATCACTTCTCAACCTTGGAGAACTAAAAAAATACTGATGTCCAGCGTTACCCATCAGCAATCGTGTTCTCTGATTCATTGATGTCTCAGAAACTCACCAATTGATTGCAATGTTTATCCAGTTACCGCTGCCATCAAGGCGGCTCCAACTTACTGTGACCTCCCGCATTATGTATCTGAGACTGTAAACCATCTTTCTCCTGGTGTGTGATACCTATCTTTCTCTTAGATTCAAACTGATGGAGACTTTTCTGGTTAGTATCATAACAATAGGTAACCCCTATGGACTGCCACCAAAGCTTCTCAGTATACCAATGCTCTGTTTAAATGAGGAAGATTTGTGTAGTTAATTTTTTTATTAACTTACATATAAAGATTCTGTAATGTCTATATGTTGTTGTTGTATGCTTTTGTGGAGGAACCAATCCATAGCTGACCCTCCAGCAGAGTTTCAGAAGCCGTGAATTACATGATAGGAAATTGCCCATGAGCAGCTGGTGGATCACAACCACATGTCTTCGGGATTGTAGTGCATCTTCTTACTGCTTGGCCACCGGAGCTCCCATAACTAAAATGTCTGTATAGTTTATGCAAACAGAAATGCAATTGTCAGAAATGCCAGATGAAACCTTGAAATTCTTGCCTTAATTACCTACATATTACAGAATTTTAATAACTTAATTGTTGTTGTTGTTGTTGTTGTTATGTGCCATAGAGTCGCTTGCGACTCATAGTGACCCTATGTACAACAGCACTAAACTCTGTCCTGTGCCAGTCACACTGTCTCTGACACTCCCATCCCGATTATCCCAGTCACTGAATCAGTCCACCTCATAGAGGGCCTTCCCCTCCTGTGCCGTCCCTCGACCCTCCCAAGCATGATGTCC
>NW_006399984.1:4277376-4287861 GCF_000299155.1 Elephantulus edwardii | reverse complement strand
TTTTATAAAATTTTAATTGTGATTTTTTAATGAATATTTACAAAAGTAGTTAGATTTTCCTTCATTCATTGTTGCACATTTTACCTCCTTGCCTTCCCCTTCCCTAGTTAATTTTTTTTAAATATATTCATTCATCATTACACAATTACCTACCCATCCAACCCCCTAGTCCTCTTTGCAGTGATATATCTTATTCTGGGCTGTTGTTGTACATATAATGCCTAATCACATATTTATTTTAGACAGTTCTTTCATCTCTTCCAATGCAATAGCCATCATCTATTCCCTCTTACCCTATTCTCCCAATCCCCCATGTCAGACCTGCTTTATAACAGTGATGCTACGCAGTATTTGTCCTTTGGGACTGAGATATTTCACTCAACATGATGTGTTCCAGGGTTCCCAGTGTTGTGTAATGTTTTACAAGTTCATTGTTTTTCAGTGCTGCATATTACTCTGTTGTATGAATATACCATAGTTTTTCTATCCATTCATTTGTTGATGGGAACTTGGGTTGCTTCCATCTTTTTGCTATTGTAAATTAACACAGCAATACACATGGGTGTACATTTATCTGTTCTGATGGCAGTTAATGGTTTCTTTAGGGTATACTCCCAGTAGTGGTATTGCTGGGTCAAATGATATTTCTGTTTTCAGCTTTTTGAGAAATTGCCAGATCACCTTCCATAGTTGTTGTACCATTTTACTCTCCCACCAGCAGTGCTTCCAGTCTCCACAGCTTTGCCAGCATTTATTCCTTGCTGCTCTGTTGAACTTTGCTATTGTTACTGGGTTGAGATGATGTCTCAGTTGTTTTTAATAGACTTTTTTTTTAACCATTTAATTTTTATTGTTCCTGATAAAAATTATTGTTAGTCTTAAAAAAAAATCATTGTTAGTCTTAAGTGGTTATTCTGAAGTTACATCAAGATATATGGGGGCTGGGCCCACCACTCTCAGAAAATTCTTGTTCCAAAATATATTAACTAGCTTTGTCACAAGTCCAACAAACAGGGGCTGACAGAGGCAGGAGGGAGCACTTAAAAATAAGGTGACCCAGAGAAGGACTATAATGCAGATGATGAAACAAAACGTGTATGAACTATTGAATGGAGAGCCACTAGTTCAGCAAACCTTCACTCAAAATGCTATAGAAAGTCCTTTTTACGGAAAGAAGCATCAACTACTCTCGGTGGGTCATAGTCTCTGCTCACAGAAGAGCTTGTGCCACAAGCCCAATCTCCTACGTGTAATTCACTGCCTCTAGATCTGCAGCGAGCTCTTAGCTACTCCACCGGGATGCCTTCCCTTAGTGCGAGGATATACATCCTATTTTGGTGAGCATGCAGTAACCCTTCACACTGAGATTCACTTCTAAATGGCCTGTGCCACCAAAAAAATGACACTGGACTTGGTACTTAGGCTGTGGCGGGGGTGAGATACCTTGGCCCAACTTGGCCATTGGGCTTCAAACGGGCAAAACCACTGGAGAACAGTTACCCCTGAAAGTGACAGTAACAGCAGCAGCATAGTTGCACCCTTTTCTCCTAGAGGACCATTCCAAGCACTTCCAGTGCCAAGTCCCTTATTCTCAATTGCAGGAGACATAAAGCCTTGGCTCAACCTCATGTGGTGGTGATCCACTGGTCAGCTGTCAGCACTGAGACAAGTGGACAATTTCAACAGGGGTGCCTTCCACCAAGAGAGTTGGATCTTCAAGGCAGGACGGGAGGCAGGCGAGGTTGACCCGAATACACATGGGGAGGCAATTGAGGCAGAGTGGGAGAGGCTGGATAGAACACACCTTCCCACCGCTGCACGAGAGAGCCACTGCAGCTGACCACAGAGAGTATTCCTACGGCTTGTGCCACCAGCACTAGCGTGCAATGTCCCAGAATAATAAGGTGGTTTTTTGGTGTTTTGGGTTTGGTTTTTTTTTTACGTGGAACAAGTGCAAATGATTTGTTAAGGCAGTTAAGAGGCATCGCTGATAGAAGGTGGGCCATGCAAAAGAGTTAAGATGAGAAGAGGGGTAGAAGACCCCAGGGAAGATGGGGGTGTAAACAGATCTTACAGCATGCTGTCAGTAGACAAGGAGAGTAAGTGGAATAATAGCCTTTAGGGAGTGAAAAGCATTACAGAAATATGATTAGTAAAATTGTGTGTGTGTGTGTATACACTTTGTATGATGTACAGTTTTTTTTCTCTGTAATTGGAATTATATCCTTAGTTCCTAAGTCTATATTCTATTTTTTAATAGATGCTTTTTTGGGTGCTAGAACTGACAATGCTTCCAAGAATATCAAAGCGTACCATTCCATGTTACAGATACAGTGATCTTTTTACCTGTAATTTGGGATATAACTTGAGTTTCTAAAATCTGTATCCTTCATTATTTCATGGTTACTCTTTGTAGGTATTGGAACTGGCAGGTAATGCTTCTAAGGATCTCAAAGTAAAGCGTATCACTCCACGTCATTTGCAGCTCGCAATCCGTGGTGATGAAGAGTTGGATTCTCTTATCAAGGCTACCATAGCTGGAGGTGGTATGTATTATCTTTTGAGCCTGGAATGTTATTTGTCTTTTTAATTAATAATTCAAGTCAGTGATAAATTGGAATGTGGAATTAGAAAGTACACAAGCTTTAACTCTCTGTTAAGTCTATTATCATTCTAAGTCTCTATATTTAAATATTCTTAAAACTTTTATAATACTGTCTTTATTTTTAGCAAGTTCTTTTCTAAATTTCATACATGAAACATTCGTGTCTGTAGTATTTTCCATACACTTTATGTTTGGAAAATGATCAAGGAAAGTTGGTTATTCTAGAAAGGATTGAGTATTCCAATAGGTCTGGATTAGCAATGAGAAGATAATGTAAACTGGTGGTTCTTGATCTTTATGCTAGACCTGTTAGAGAATCTTGTGGAAGCTCTTAGAAAATGCACATACCTTCATGTTCAGTTTTCGAGCTTGCTGGGGAAGGGGTCAGACATGAAAACGGAATTAGTATGTTAATCTTATTTGAGGTACTTTGTTAAGGTATAAAAGAAAGGGTCAGAAGTTTGTAATAACACTATTTTTATTTCATTCTAGGTGTGATCCCTCATATCCACAAATCACTGATTGGAAAGAAGGGACAGCAAAAAACTGCTTAAGAGATTTGTTTTAACCAATCCTCTTTTCCCCTGAATTTTATTCTCTAACTGAGAATAAATAATGGAGATAGGTGGAATTTTTTTAAAAGTGTTAAATAGAATAGCATAGATAGTTACTGTAGATATGATACAAGAAACATTTGTATGTTTGTAGATTCAGAGTTTTGCAAAAGTACTTTCATATGGAAACAATTATGTGTTGATTGTCTAGGTTTCTCCCATGTGTTTTATACAAAAATGGAATTGATAAATCATTTACAAAATTTGTTTCAAAATGGTTCTGTTTGTGATATATTGGAAAGCTTTTGCACAGACTTTGACATTTTTTAACTCTCAAAATTATCAGTACTTTAGAATATTCTTCAAAACAGTTTGGGAATAAGGGAGCTCTGGTGGCATAGTGGCAAGAAGTTGCACTACAATCCCAGAGGTGCTCAGTTTGAATTCACCAAATGCTCTGCTGGAGAAGGAGGGGCAATCTCCTCTACCACTCAGATCCAATTTGATGGTACACACACACACCCACAAAAATAAAATTTAAAAAAAATTTGGGAATGTAATTTCATCATAATTTAAAGCTATTTTGATTCTAAAATGCTTTTACTGACTATATTCACCAATATTTTGTGTCTTCTGATGAAAGAAAAACTGCCAGTTAAACCATGGCATGTAGTCACAAGACTCATCACAATTTCTGAGATGTTGGAGTGTGAGAAAATATGTTTCATTTTGAGATTAATATCATAGCAGACTTAATTATTGAGCTTTTAGAGTATGCCTAAGAGCTCTGGTGGTCTAGTAGAGAGGGAGTTAGTCTGCCAAACCAGAAATGGGCAGTTCAGATCCACTAGCTGTTCCACAGGAGAAAGATGGGCTGTCTTCTACCATGTGATTTACAGCCTCAGAAAACCCACTAGACGGTCAGCTGTAAATTGGTTCAGACTTGGCATTGCATAACAGTTACTGTAACGTACTAGATCCTATGGTAAGTACTTCATATGCTTAATCTCATACTAGTGTTTCAAGAACTTTTTTCCCTCCTCCCATGCTATAGATTTAGGAGTTTGAGGCTTCTAGAAATTAAGTAATTTGTGATTTAAAAAAAGAAAAAGGTTTCTCCCAGCTGGTAGGTGGAAAATTACTTTCATTTTCATTTCATAAAGTAGGATTCACACTAAATTTGTCTAGCTTCAGAGCCCAAATCCTACTCATACTTGGATTTGAAGTTACATTTATCAGAGTTTTCTGCATTTGATTTAAAATTTCAAATTTTTAGTGGACTTTCAGAAATTTGTATTATATAAATTTGAACTTCATTATTTTAGGGAGCTCTGGTGGTCTAGTGGTTAAGAAGCTGCAGTGTAATCCCAAAGGCATGTGGTTTAAATCCACAGGAGAAGGATGAGCAATTTCTTCCCATGCAGTTTATTATTAGGGGCTCTCGAGTATGATTCATAGCAACCCTTTAAACAATAGCTCTGAACCCTATCGATCTTGTGTAAATCCACCTGGTTGAGGGTCTTCCTCTCATTTGCTGTCCCTCCACCTTTCCAAGCATGATGTCCTTCTCCAAGGAGTAGCCTCTTCTTGCACTATGCCCAAAGTATGTGAGACAAAGCTTTATCATCCTTGCTTCCAAGGAGCAATCTGGTCACCCTCTCTAGGACATAAGTTTGTTCTCTTGGTAGTCTGGTAGTCCATGGAATATTCGATACTCTCCTCTAACAGCACAACTCAAAGGCATCAATTTTTTTTTCTGTCATCCTTACTCGTTGTCCAGCTCTCAAATGCATAGCAGATAATTGGAAAGATCCTGGTCTGAATCAGTCACACCTTAGTCCTCAAACTGACATCTGTACTCCTTGATAATGTGGAAGGGTCCCCAACAACAGACTTTTTCCCCTCCTGATCTCCTGACAGCTTATGCCAAGTGTATTTATTGTGGATCCAAGTAAGATGATGTCATTGACAGTTTGTCTTTTCTCCATTTATCATGATGCCATCTATTGTTCCAATGATGAGAATTTTTGTTTTTTTGAATTGTGATGCAGTCTACATTGAAGGTTGTAATGCTTGTTCTGTGTTGCAAATTGTCCTGAGTTTCAGCAAGCAAGACTGTCATCCTGTGAAAAACTGCTGGAGGTTCAACTATGGGTCAATTCCACTGTGTTGGCATACAGCAACAAAAACTGAACAGTTTCTCTTCCTTGTTAAATGTTTTTATATATACATATTCAGGGATTTTTTTAGCTACATTGTTTAACTCATTTTGCTCACAGTCAATTTAGATCCTTTTTTTTATCAATTCCTTAGAAACTTGATTGCTTTTTATTGGCACATTTACCCCTCCTTCTCTCCAATCTGATGTCATTATTAAATTTACAGTGTTGGAAGCCAGATAGGGGATCACCACAAGTTAGAATTGCTGGACTGTACGAGGAGGAATGTGGCATCAGGATTGGTGGAAGATTCATCAACCTGTGTTATGCAGATGACACAACGCTACTTGCTGAAACTGACGAGGATCTGGAGTGCCTGCTGCAGAGGGTTATGGACTGCAGCCTTCAATATGGATTGAGGCTCAACATCAAGAAAACAAAGATTCTCACCACTTTTTATTTACTCAGTCTATTAAAGAGATTCCTAAGATAACACTGAAAGTTCAGTTGACGGTAAATCAGTAATTACTTTGATCAAAACAGTGTTAGAGGGAATGCTTAACTAATAATCAAATTATCACCTTTGCTATACAGCAAATGATATATTTTGAAGAAAGGCTCTTAATGGAGATCAACCTCACATTCTAAGTAAGGCATTTGAGGAAACCAGTTTCCTCCAGTGTGGCTTTGTCCTACATCTGTCCTAATTTAAAATCACAGAAGTGAGTGCCTGAGTGGAAGATGATACTCATACTGGCAATCAAAGAATTTCTATGGATAGAAAAACTATGGTATATTCATACAATAGAATACTATGCAGCACTGAAGCACAATTAACACATTACACAACATGGATAACCCTGCAGTACATTATACTAAATGAAATAGCTGAAAAAGTGTTTGTCATTAAAGGACAAATACTATATAGCACCACTGTTAGAAAGTAAGATAAAAGGGTTTGGAAGGAGAATAGGATAAGAGTGTATAAATAATGAACATTGCACTGGAATAGATGAAGGAAAGAACTGTTTAAAACAACTATATGACTAGGCATTATATATGTACAATAGCCCAGAATAAGAGGTACATTGCAAAGAGGACTGGGTGGGGGAGGATGGAAGTAATAATGTAACAGTGAATGAATATTTAAAAATCAAAGTGAACTGGGGGAGGGGGAAGGGTGGGAGAGAAGGTGAGAATGTGCAACAATCAATGAAAATCTAACATCTATAAACTTTCAGTAAAATTACAATTTAAAAATTTCTAAATTATGTAGTCGTGTGCCGTTGAGTCACAACTCATAGCAACCTTATGTACAAGAACCCTAAACCCTTCTCTATCCTGTGCCAACCTCACCATCTCCGTCACATCTACTCCCACCACCTCAATCACTGAATCGATCATCTCATCAAGGGTCTTCCTCTCCTGCATTGTCCTTCCACTCTCTAAACATGATGTCCCTCTCCAAGGACTGGTCCCTCCTTGCAACATGCCCAAAGTGTGTTGTGTGTGTGTGTGTGTGTGTGTATTAAAAAAAGCTTGAGAATACATGACTCCAAGGAGCAGCCTGGCTTCCCCCTTTCCAGGACAAACCTATTTGTTCTCCTATCAGTCCATGGTATATTCAACACTCTTCTGCACCGCAGCTCAATGGCATCAATTCTCTATCATTCCTAGTCATTGTCCAGCTCTCCAATGCATAGCATGCAATTGTGAAGATGATAGTCTGTATCAGGCACACCTTGGTTTCCAGCCTGATGTCGCTGCCCTTCAGTACTCTGAATCCCAATGCAATTCGTCTCTTGATTTCCTGGCTTCTGGTACCAAGAATGTTGACTCTGGAGCAAACTAAAACTGTTAACTATCTCAATCTCTTCACCATCCATACATCAGCTGCCAATTGGTCCAGTGGTGAGAATCGTTTTCTTGATGTTGTGTTTCAATCCATATTCAAGGCTGCAGTCCTTGACCTTTTGCAGCAAGTACTTCAGGTCCTCCTCACTTTCAGCAAGCAGGGTTGTGTCATCTCCATAACGCAGGTTGTTGATGAATCTTCCACCAATCCTGATGCCACATTCCTCCTCATACAGTCCAGCATCCTGGATGATCTGCATGCAGATTGAAAAAGTATGGAGACAGTATATCCCTGGCAGACCCCCTTCCCCCTTTTGAACCATATAGTGTCTCCTTGCTGTGTTTCGACAACTGCTTCTTGGCCCAAGGTTTCACATAAGCACAATCAAGTGTTCTTGGATCCCCATTCTTCTCAGAGTCAGCCATAGCTTGTGATCCACACAGTCAAAAGCTTTTGCATAGTCAATGAAGCGCAGATAGACATTCCTCTGGTATTACCTGCTTTCTGCCAAGAGCTATAATATCCCTAGTACCACAACCTCTTCTAAATACAGCCTGCACATCTGGCAAGTCTCTGTTGACGTACTGCTCCAGTCGTTTTTGGATAATTTTCAGAATCTTGCTTGGGTGTGATATTAATGATATTGTTCAATATTTCTGCACTCTGTTGGATTACCTTGGGAGTGGGAACAAATATCGACCCCTTCTAATCATTTGACCAGGTGGTTGTCCTCCAGATTTCTTGGCACAACTTAATGAGCACGTCCAGGGCAGTGTCTTTTGAAATATGACAATTGGTATGCTGTCAACTCCTGGAGCCTTGTTTTTTGCCAATTCTTTCAGAGCAACTTGAACTTCTTCTTCCAAATACTATTGTTCATATGTTTCCACTTATCAAGAGAAAACCAGGGGTCATTTTCTCAGAAACTATGGTGTAACAAAAGGAAGAAATGGGAGTCTGAACTAAACCTCTGTCGGTTAGGCAAAGAGCTTCAGTTTTAGGGTGTCCTCATATATTTTCATCTCCTCTGATCATGACTGTCCATCAATTATTTTATGAATATATATACATACATATGTATATGTTGTTACGTGCTGTCGAGTCGCTTGCGAGATATATATAGCTATGTATATATCTATATAGCTATCTCTATATCTGATTAAAAATAATCCAAGAAATTAACAAGTACCTAAAATAACAGATTTGGTCTTTTTTCAACCTAGTATTTTGTCTATGTTTTTAACAAACCTGCCTTCAAAATGGGTTCCTATTAGGTTCTGTCAAATTAACTCTAACACATAGTGAGTGACTTGTGTCCAACACTCTCAAGCTTGACCCATTCTTGCCCAATCCACATAACTCTGCTATGCTTATGCCCATTGTTGCAGTCCTTAATGATCTTCTTTTCCTTAGCTGACTTTCCAGAATAATGTCCTTTTCCCCAATGACTAGTTCCTTCTGATAACATACCCCATGTATGCAAAGCAACCTTTACCTTGCCTGTAAGGCATCCTTGCCTCCCAGGAGCAGCCTGATAGTATTTCTTCCAAAAGTGATTGGTTTTTGTTCTCTTTGCAATAGGGGGTGTCAGAGACATCAGTCCTTCTTCAGTCATGCTTATTCATTTGTCTTAACTTTCATATCCATGGAAAACAATTGAAAATAACATGGCTTGATTCAGACACACCTTAGTCTTTGAGGTGACATGTTGCTCTTTACCACGTCAAAGAGGTCCTTGGTAGCAGATTTGCCTGATGGAATATATTGTATTTTACACTAGCTTTTTATGGCTAACCATACCTATAATAATGTATTATGATTTTAATTTTTTATTTCTTTAGAATGGAGGGAGACCTATTAGGGCTGAGTATGTATAACTTGTATATCAAATCTTATTATTTTATTATTGTCTCTTAAGTCTTTAACAGACATTTTCCTGAAACCGGACCCATTTTTGTTGAATTGATTCCAAGTGATAACCTCTCTGTAGCAAAGAGCACCTACCTGATAAGGTTTCAGGTTGTAACCTTTTTTTTTTTTTTTTCAGGTTGTAACCTTTAAGGAAGCAGATGCAGATTGTCGTATCTTTCTTGACAGAGTGGCTTCTCATTTAATGACAAGAAATTGTGCTGCCTATACAAAAATTACATTATTTTCATCCACTAGCTGCTCCACAAGAGAAAGATGGGCAATCTCTTCCAATGTGATTTACGTCCTATGAAAACCTTCTGGAGGGTCAGCTGTGGGTCACTCTGATTTGCTAATAAACAACAAAAACAGTGTCCTTTCTATTAGCAGTGAAGTACTTAAGTACTACCCCGTCAGAGTTTTTTCAGTCATCAATAGCATTCAGCTTACTAGCACTTCATTTTATTTAAGTCTGAACATGTGACCAATTTTTTCCACTTAATATAGTGATAATATATTCACATATTTCATTGATTTAGATATTATGTTATTCCATAGTCAGGGGTGTGTGTGAAATTAAACTGTGTGAAGACTCAAACTTACTTTTGAGTTGACACATAAAATAGTATAGTGCAGAATCGCCTAATTAAGTCCTTTATCCGATTGTTCCAAAAGGACAGTGTAGAGAACATAAGTTGCTATGAACCTGTGGAAGTTAGATAAATGAGTACAAAAGACTGAAAAATTGGTAGTGTTTTGAATTGTAGCCTTTTCATTGTAATGGTAGTAGAGAATACTGACTTTTAATGGACTGGCTAAAAGAACAAACAAATTTATCTTTGATAAAGTGAAAACAGAGTACTCCTTTCAAACAAAGATGGTGATACTTCATTTTACCTGATTTGGGCATGCTTTCCAGTTCCTGGAGAAGGACATCATGTTTGAAAAAGCAGAAAGTTGCTGAAGAGAGCAAGACCCTTACCAGGATGAGTTGACCCACTGATGGGAGCAGTAGACTTAAGCACAGCAAAGATTCTGAGACTGGTGTAAGATCCTCTGGGGTTTTGTGGTGGTTCTGTTGTACTTAAGCTCTATGAGTTAAAGCTCCCTCAGTGCCACCTAACAAATTGAAAGAGAACAAAATTCTGCTTTTTAAAACCTTACATTTGTGGTGTTTTTCTTTTAGCTGCACCTGATAAGTTAGAAACCATTAATGTGGGGTTTTTTCTTTGGTTTTTTTTTTTAATATTTTATTTATTTTTCATTTCAATGAACATCTACAGAGATTTTGGAATTCCGTTCGTTCATTGTTGCACCCTTCTCCCCGCCCACCCCACCTCCCCCCCCCCCATTTGCTCCTCTCCCTGAAAAGCAAAAGAAAAACTCCCTCATTGGTACACAATC
>NW_006399984.1:4271407-4273423 GCF_000299155.1 Elephantulus edwardii | reverse complement strand
GTCCATCCTGTTTACTGTGGCATCTCTGTTTCAAGGACGTTTCTCAGTGTTTCCTGTAAGGCTGGTCTTGTTTTTACTAACTCCGTTATGTTCTGTACTTTTTGGGAATAATTTGATCTCTCATTCATTCTTGATTGATAGTTTTCCTGGGTACAGTATTCTTGGTTGAAAGTTGTGTTCTTTAAGTGTTCGATAGATGCCATTCCACTGTGTTCTTGCTCTTATGGTTTCTGCTGAGAAATCAGCACTCAATCTTATCTGTTCTCCCTTATAGGTTACTCTTTGTTTCTCTCTCGTTGCTTTTAGTACTTTCTCCTTATCTTTGGTTCTAGCAAATTTGACAATGATATGCCTTGGTGTTTTTCATTTAGGGTCTATTCTATATGGCGTTCACTCAGCTTCTTGAATATATATTCTGTCATTCTTCATTATGCCTGGAAAGTTTTCCTCTAGTAATTCTTCCACAACTTTTTCAGTGCCTTTACTTACTTCTTCCAGTTCTGGGATTCAAATGATGCGGATGTTATTTCTTTTAATGGTATCCCACATTATTCTTAACTTTTCTTCTGTTTCCTTCTTTTTTGCTTCTGCTTTTTTCTCGATTATATCTGTGGTGACAAGTCTCTTCTATTTCACTAATTTTGTTTTCCATCTCTTCACCTCTATTTGTATGTCCCTCCATCATGTTGACAGCATGAGAAACCTTAGATTTCATATTTTGAATTATGATGTTTTTTCCAGTGCCTCTAATACCTCATTTGTTTTCTCTGCATTGTTTTGGTTTGTTTTTTTAAGTTCCTCCTGACTTTTGACTGTAGTGTCCTCTAATTCTTCAAGTTTGTTTTTCATCCATTGAAAACATTCAGTCATCTTTTTTTAAAAAAAATTCTGCATCAGAAAGTTCCATCAAACTTTCTGGCTTCATGAAATCCATTGCTACTGTGTCATTTTGGGGGGTAGATATCTTGTTTTGGGCTTGCGTGGTAAGTGAGGTACCCTGCTTCTTTCGAGACATTGAAGTGGAAGAGTTTTTGAAAACTAGGGTGATGGTTCTTGGTTTGATGTCACTACTTCTCTATCAAGATGTCCAGTACCTCCCTTTTGCTTAAGTTGGTGGGACCAGTGTGGTAGGGCCAAACAGCAGTTTGTAGTCAAAAGAAACTAAATCTTCAATATTGGAAACTTTCAAGTGAGGTTGAAAAAATACTATAAATTTGGTCTATGTGTTTTTGTTCTTTTGTGTGGTTGTTTTGTTTTGTTTGGCCCTCGGGCCCCAAAGTTCAGAGCTGGCGGCGGGGTCGCGGACTGGGGCGGGGGAAGCGATGCCGTACCTGGAGGCGTGGGTCAAAGGTGCAGGGGTGGGTCCCAGTTCGAATCCACTCCCTCTGTCCACTGCATCTGCGCAGCACCCAACTTTGCCAGTCCCGAAGTTCAGAGCTGGCGTTGGGGTCGCGGACTCGCATTAACATTTTTAAAAGCAAAGTTGTCATTTTGACGAATAATGTACATTTGACTTGAATGATACTCTTTTCAGTGGTCTTATATGTGAACAGAAGCTGAATAGTGAGTAAAAAGACAAAGTAATTGATACATTCAAACTATGGTGTTCCTTTTACAAGGGTGAACTGCCATTGTAGAGGTGTATTTTGTGGACTGCCAGAAAAGCAAACAAATGAATCTTAGAAGAAACAGAATGCTCCTTAGATTAGAGGGGATGGTTAGACTTAAGCCTGTTTACTTTGGGACATTATTTTTGGTAGAGTGTTGACTAAAAGAAGGGAGCCCTAAATGAAGATGTGTCAGATGCAATAATAGTTACCTATGGTGGACAGTGTTTGGTGGTGCTCCCCAGTTGAAACAAGCTTGGAAGCAGGAGTGGCATCCACTTCCGTAAGTAGCCTGGAGAAAGGATGAAAGTGTCGGCTTTCATTCATAGGGTCGCTATGAGTCGCCTACGACTTAACGACACTTAACACTTAACAACAACAACATATTTATATTATATATGTATGTGTA
>NW_006399984.1:4257596-4271247 GCF_000299155.1 Elephantulus edwardii | reverse complement strand
ATAATTTATGGAAATGTATGAGGACACCCTAAAACTGAAGCACTTTGTTTGCCACAGAGGTTTAGTTCAGACTCCCATTTTTTCCTTTGGTTACACCATGGTTTCTGAGAAAATGACCCCTGATTTTCTCATGATAAGTGGATGAGCTAAAATGCAAGGGGCACCTGGCACTTAGGAAGACTGTTATGATTATTCAAATAGACTTAACTAAAGACTAAAAACAAAAAAGTGATGAAGGAAAAGTCTACCTTAAATTTCTTGATAATCATGTATCTTTTGCCAAAACTTTTTTCTTTTTGGTAGAGAGGTAGAGCGTTTCAAGGATAGATTTTTAGGGGGTAGAGGGTAGACAGGTGGAGAGGTAGAGGGGTACGGCAGTAGAGGGGTACAGGGATTTAGGGGTATAGTGGTCAGAAGTAGAGGTGTTCTGGGTTAGAAGAATAGAGCGGTAAAAAGGTAGAGGGGTAGAGAGTTTCAGGGATAGAGGGGTTGAGGGGTAAAAGGGGTTCAGGGTTAGAGTAGAAGGGTAGAGGGGTAGTGAGTTTGAGGGGTAGAGGGGTTCAGGGAATCTAGGATAGAGAGATTTAGGAGTTCAATGTTAAAGGGGTTCATAGGTAGAGGGGTTCAGGGATAGAGGGGTTCATGAATTGATTCAAGGGCAAATGAGTTCAGGGGTTCAGAGGTAAAGTGGATCAAGGGTGTAGGGTAGAGGTTCAGGAGTTCAGAATTAGTGGGGTAGAGGGTTTCAAGGTTGGGGGATTTCAAGGGTTCAGTGGTAGAGGGGTACAGGGGTAGAAGGGCTCAAGGGTTTAAGAGTAGAGGGATTGCGGGGTAGAATGTTTCAGGGTTACAGGGATAGAGGGGTTCAGGAGTAGAGGGGTAGAGTAGTAGATGGGTTCAGTTGTTCAGGGGTAGAGGGTTTCAGAGGTTCAGGAGTAAGGGGTATGGGTGTAGTGGGGTAGAGGGGTTTCAGGAGTAGAGAAGTAGGGGGGTTTGGGGTAAAAGTACAGAGGTTCAGGGGTAGAGGGTTTCAGGAGTAGAGAAATAGAGGGCCTCAGGAGTAAAAAAATACAGAGGTTCAGGGGTAGAGGGGAAGTGGAGTTAAGGGGTAGAGGAGTTCAGAGATGGGGTAGAAGCTTAGCGGGGTAGAGGTGTAGTGCTGTAGAAGGGTAGAGAGGCTCAGGGGGAAGGGGATACAGGGGTTTAGGGGTAGAAGGGTAATGATGTGTAGGGTAGAGGAGTTCAAGGGTAGATAAATAGGGGGTAGAGGGGTACGGGGTAGAAGAGTAGAGAGGGTTAGAGGGGTATAGGGATTCAGTGGTATAGGAGTCAGGGATAGAGGGGTAAAAGAATAGAGAGGTATAGGGGTAGAGAGGTAGAGGGGTATAGGGATTCAGTGGTATAGGAGTCAGGGATAGAGGGGTAAAAGAATAGAGGGATTCAGGGGTAGAAATGTTCAGGAGTAGAGGGGTACAGAGGTTCAGGGGTAGAGGGATTCAGAGGTCAGGGGTAGAAGGGTTCAGGGGTAGAGGCTATCATTGGCAGAGGGGTTCAGGTGTACAGGGGTTCCGGGAATCTGAGGTAGAGGGATTCAAGGGTTCAGGGATAGAGGAGTTCAGGATTTCAGGGGTAGAGAGGTAGAGGGGTTCATGGCTAGGGGGTTTCAAGGGTTTAGTGGTAGGGGGGTTGAACGGTAGAGGGGTTCACGGGTTCAGGGGTAGAGGGATTCTGGGGTAGAAGGCTTCAGAGGTAGAGAGGTTCAAGAGTAGAGGGGTGCAGTAGTAGAGGGGTTCAGGAATAGAGGTAGAGGGTTTCAGAGGTTCAGGAATAGAGGGTTTCAAGGGTAGAAAGGTAGGGGGTAGAGGGGAAAATGAGTAGAGATTTTCATGGGTAGGGGGTAGAGAGGTAAAGGAATAGAGGGGTCTGGGGGTAAAGGGGAACAGAGTAGAAGAGTTCAGGAATAGAGAGGTCCAGGGGTTTAGGGGTAGTGGGGTCAGGGGTAGTGGGTTTCTGGGGTTCAAGGGTTGAGTGGTTCAGGGGTTGAGGTGTAGAGGTGTTCAGGGCATCATGGGTAGATGGGTTCAGTGTTAGAGGGATTCAGGGATTCTGGTATAAAGGGGTTCATGGGCAGAGGGATATAGGGGTAGATTGGTTCATAGGTAAAGGGGTTCAGGTTAAATGGGTTCAGGGTTTCAGTGGTAGAGGGGTTTAAGGTTTCAGGTGTAGAGAGGTTCTGGGGTAGAGGGGTTCAGGGTTATAGGAGTTCAGGAGTAGAGGGATAGAAGGGTAGAGGGATTCAGAAGTTGAGGGTTAGAAGATTAGAGGGGTTCAGAGATAGAGGGGTAGAGGAGTTCAGGGGTAGAATGGTAGAGAGGTAGATGGGTAGAGCGGTAGAGGGGTTCAGGGATCGAAGGATATAGGGGTTCAGGAGTAGAGGGTTTCAAGGGCAGAGGTTAGAGGGGTAGAAGTGAAGAGGGGTATAGTGATAGGTAGAGGGGTTCAGGGGTAGAAGGGTACAGGGGTTTAGGGGTTCAAGGGTAGAGCCTAGAGGGGTAGAAGTGTAGAGGGGTATAGGGGTAGAGAGGTATAGGGTAGTGGGGTTCAGGGATAGAGGGGTTCAGGGGTAGAGGAGTAGATGGGCTCAGGTGTAGAAGGATTCAGGAGTACAGGCTATCAGGGACAGAGGGGTTCAGGTGTAGGGGGTTTAGGGGTTCAGGTTTAGAAGGATTCAAGGGATCAGAGATAGAGGGGTTCAGGGATAAAGGGGTTCATGAGTAGAGGGATCAAGGGCAAATGGGTTCAGGAGTACAGGGGTAGAGGGAGACGGTTTCAAGGGTTCAGTGGTAAAGGGGTAGAAGGGTAGAGGGGTTCAGGGATTGTAGAGTAGGGGGATTCCAGGATAGAAGGGTTCAGGGGTGGAGGGGTTCAGGAGTAGAGGGGTACAGTAGTAGAAGGGTTCAGGGGTAGAGGAGTAGAGCGTTTCAGGGGTAGAGGGGTAGGGTGGTAGAGGGGTTCAGGGGTAGAGTGGATCTGGGGTAGAGAGATTCAGTTGTGTAGGGGTAGAGGGGTACTGGGGTACAGGGGTTGAGCAGTTCTGGTGTTCAGGGGTAGAGGGTTTTGGGAATTGAGGTATAGATGGGTTCAGGGCACCAGGGGTAGAGTGGTTCAGTGGTAGAGGGATTCAGGGGTTTGGGTGTAAAGGGTTTCATGGGTAGAGGGGTTCATAGGTAGAGGACTTCAGGGTAAAGGGGTTCAGGGTTTCAAGGATAGAGAGGTAGAGGGGTTCAGGAGTTCAAGTGTAGGATGGCAGGGTAGATGGGTTCAGGGTTTCAGGGGTATAGGAGTTCAGGAGTAGAGAGGTAGAAGGGTAGAGGGTTTCAGAGGTAGAGGAGTAGAGGAGTTCAGGGTTAGAGGGGTAGAGCGGTAGAGAGATAGAGGGGTTCAGGGGTAGAGGGATGGAGAATTTCAGGTGTAGAGGAGTAGATGGGTTCAGGGATAGAGGGGTTCAGGGTTTCAGAGGTAGAGGGGTTCAAGGGTAGAGGGGTTAAGGGGATGGTGTTCAGGGGTAGAGAGGTTCAGGGGCTGATGGTTACAGTGGTTCAGGGGTTCAGATTTAGAAGGGTTCATGGATAGAGTGGTAGAGGGATTGAGGGGTTTTGGGGTAAAGGGTTTCAGGGGTTCAGGTGTAGAGGGATTCAGGTTAGCAGTGTTCTGGGGTAGAAGGGTTTGAGGCATTAAGGGGTTCAGAGGTGGCAATTCAGGGGTAGATGGCTTCAATGTTTCAGGGGTAGAGGGGATCAGAGGTAGAGGGATTCAGGAGTAGAGAGGTGTAGGGGTATAGGGATAGAGGGATTCGGGTCTAGGGATAGAGAGGTTCTGAAGTTCAGGGGTTGAGGGGTTCTGGGGTTCAGGGATAGAGGGATTCAGGGGTAGAGGGATTCAGGGATTCTGGGTAGAGGAGTTCAGGGGTTCAGGGTTCAAGAGTAGATGGGTTTTGGGTTCAGGGGTATAGGGGTCCTGGGGTTCTGGGGTGTAGTTGTTTAGGGTTTCAGGTGTGGAGGGGTTCAGGGGTAGAGGAGTAGATGTGTTAAGGGGTTCAGAGGTAGAGGGGTAGAAAGGTAGAGGAGTTCAAAGGTAGAGGGGTTCAGGGGTTCAGGAGTAGAGGTTCAGGGGTAGAGAATAGAAAGGAAGAGTGGGAAAGTGGTATGGGGCAGAGTGTTAGAGGGGTTCAGGAGTAGAGTGGTAGAAAGGTTCAGGGGTACAGGGGTAGAGGCATAGTGGGGTAGAGGGGTAGATGTGTAGAGGGGAAGAGCGCTAGAGGGGTTCAGGGATAGAGGGTAGAGGGGAAGAAGGGTTAAGGAGTTCAGGAGTCAATGGGTACAAGGGTTCAGGGGTAGATGGGTTCAGGGTTTCAGGAGTAGAGGGATTCAGGGGTAGAAGGGTACAGGGGTATGGGGTAGATAGGTAGAGGAGGAGAGGGTTTTCTTGGTAGAGAGGTTCAGAGGTAGAGGGATAGAGTGTTTCAGGGTCGAGGGGAGAGGGGTTCAGGTGTAGACAGGTAAAAGGTTTCAGGGGTAGAGGGGTTCAGAGGTTGAGGGGTAGAGGGTATCAGGGATAGAGAAGTTCAGGGCTAGAGGGGTTCAGGGTATTAGGGGAGGCGAAGTTCAAGGGTTCATGAGTAGACACCTTCTGGGGTTCAGGGGTAGAGGAGTTCCAAGAGTCAGGGGTAGATAGGTTCAGTGGTAGAGTGGTTCTGTGGTTCAGGTGTAGAGGGGTTCCGGGTAGAGGGGTCCAAAGATTCAGTGGTTCAGTGGTAGAGGGGTTCAGGGGTAGAGTTCACAGGTAGAGTAGTTCAGGAATTCGGGTATTCATGAGTAGAGAGATTCAGGGTTTCTGGAGTTCAGGAGTAGAGGGGTTCAGGGATAGAGGGGTTCAGGGAAAGATGGGTTCTTGGGTTCAGGTATAGAAGGTGTCAGGGGCAGAGAAGTTCTGTGATAGAGGGGTAGAGGTGTTCAGGGGTAGAGGGGCTAAAGGGTTCAGGGGTTGAGTTTAGAGGTTCAGAGGTGGTGGTCCATGTGTTCAGGGGTAGAGGGATTCAGTGGTGGTGGGTTTCATGGGTGGTGGGGTTCAAGGGTAGAGAGTTTCAAGCGTTCAGGGATAGAGGGGTTCATGGGTAGTGGGTTCAGGGATAGAAAGGTTCAGGGGTAGAGATATTCCAGGGTAGAGGTATAGAGGGGCTCAGGGGTAGAGAGTTTAAGGGGTTCAGGTGTTTAGGGGTCAGGGATGGTGGTTCAGGTGTTCAGGGGTAGAAGGTTTCAATGTTTGATGGGTAGAGTGGTTCAGGGGTTGAGGGGCTCAGGTTAACGGGCTAACGGGTTTGGGGTTCAGGGGTGGAGGGGTTCAGGGGTAGAGGGATTCTGTGGCATAGAGGTTTGGGGTTCAGGGGTGGAGAGGTTCAGCGGTAGAAGGGTTCAGGGATTCAGGGGATCAATGGTAGAGCATGGAGAGGTAGAGGGGTAATAGAAGGGTAGAGGGGGGGAAAGGAGAGGGGTAGAGGGGTACAGGGGGAGAGAAGGAAGGGGTAGATGGGTGGAGGGGTTCAGGGATAGAAGGGTAGAGAGGTTTAGGGGTAAAGGGGTTCAGGGGCAGATTGGTACAGGGTTTTAGGGGTCGACAGGTTCAGGGGTTGAGGAGTAGAGGGGTTCAGGGTAGACGGGTTCAAAGGTAGATGGGTAGAGGTGTTCAGGGGTAGATGGGTACAGAGGTTCAGGGGTAAAAAGTTTCAAGGGTAGAGGGGTAGAGTGGTTCAGAGGTAGAGTGGTACATGGGTTCAGGGGAAGAGGGGTCCAGAGGTAGAGCAGTTCAGGGACAGAAGGGTTCAGGGGTAGAGAGTTAGAGGGGATCAAGTGTTCTCTACCCATGAACCCCTCTACTTCTCTACCCATAAACCCCTCTACCCTACTCAACTTTACACCTCTACCCCTCTACCCCTGAACCCTGCTGCCCCTTTACCCCTCTTCTCCTGAACCCCTCTAACCCTACTCTCTACCCCTGAACCCCCTCTACCTCTGAAACCCTATACCCCAGAGCCTGTCTACCCCCTACCCCTCTAAACCTCTACCCCTCTACTAATCTACCCCTGAACCCCTCCTCCCCTCTACCCCTCTATCTACCCTTGAACCCCTCTAACCCTCTACCCCTGAACCCCTCTACCCCCTCCCTCTGAACCCCTCTACCCCTGAACCCCTCTGCCACTCTACCCCTCTACCCGTCTACCCCATAATCCCTCTACCCCTCCACCCCTGAACGTTTCTACTCCTGAACAATTCTACCCCTCTATCCCTCTACCCCTCTAGCTCTGAAACCCTCTACCCCTCTACCCTTCTACCACTCTACCCTCTACCCGTGAACCCCTCTACCCTTCTACAGCCCTACCCCTCTACCCCTGAAACCCTCTACCCCTTTACCCCTGAAACTCTACACCTCTACCCTTCTACCCTTAAACCCTCTACCCCATTACCCGTGAACACCTGTACCCCTCTACCCTTGAACCTTTCTACCCCTGAAACCCTCTACCTCTCTACCCTTCTACCCCTCTATCGTTTACCACTGAACCCCTCTACCCCTGAACCCCTCTACCCCTAAACCCTGGTACCCCTCTCTCCCTGAACCACTCTACCTCTCTACCGCTCTACCCCTAAACTCCTCTACTCCTCTACATCTGAGCCTCTCTACCCCTGAAATCGTCTACCCCTTTACCTCTGAAACTCTCTACACCTCTACCGCTCTACCCCTGAACGATTCTTCCTCTCTACCTCTGAATCCCTCTGCCCCACTACACCTGAACACCTGTACCCCTCTACCCATCTACCCTTCTACCCTGAACCCCTCTACCCCTGAAACCCTCTACCCTTCTACATCTTTACCCTTCTACTCCTCTACCATATAGCCCTGAACCCCTCTACCCCTAAACCCCTGTGCCCATCTCTCCCTGAACCACTCTAACCCTCTACTGCTCTACCCCTATACCCCTAAAACCTCCTACCCCTTTACCCCTGAAACCCTCTTCACATCTACCCCCTACCACTCTACCCCTCTACCCCTGAACCACTCTACCTCTCTACCTCTGAACCCCTCTACCCCACTACCCCTGAACACCTGTACCCCTCTAACCATCTACCTTTCTACCCCTGAACCCCTCTACCTCTCCACCCCTCTACCCCTTTACCCCTCTACCCCTTTACCACTGAAAACCTCTTCCGATTTACCCCTGAGACTCTACCTCTCTATGCTTCTACCTCTTAAACCCTCTACCCCTCAACCATTATACCCATCTATCCTTCTAGCCCTCTATCTACCCCTGACCCCTCTATGCCTCTACCCTTCTACCTCCCTACCCTCTACCCCTGAAACCCTCTACCCCTCTAAACCTCTACCCCTCTACCCTTCAATCCCCCTATGCCTCTACCCTAGAAAACCTCTACCCCTTAACCTCTGAAACCCTCTACCCCTCAACCTCTGAACCACTGAAACCCTCTACCGCTCTAACCCTCAACCGCTCTACCCCTATACTCCTGAACCCCTCTACCCCTGAACCCCTCTACCCCTCTATCCTTTACCCCTGAACCCCTCTACCCCGAACCCCTCTACCCATAAACCCCTGTACTCCTCTACCCCTGAACCCCTCTAACCATCTACTGCTCTACTCCTCTACCCCTGAACCCCTCTACTTGTCTACCCCTCCACCCCTGAATCCCCCTACCTCTCAACTCCTGAATCTCTCTACACCTCTACACCTCTTCCATTCTACCCCTATACCCCTGAACCCCTCTACCCCTCTAATCCCTCAACCTCTGTACCTCTATACTCATGTACCCTTATACCCTTCTAACCTTAAACCCCTCTACCGCTCCACCCCCTACTCCTCTACCCCTGAAACCCTCTACCCCTTTACCCCTGAAATTCTCTATGCCTCTACACCTCTACAATTCTACCTCTTAACCCTTCTACACCTCTACCCCTCAACCCCTATACCACTCTAAACTTCTAGCCCTCTACCCCTGTACCCCTTAACTCCTCTACTCCTCTACCACTCTCACCCTCTACCCTTCTACCCCTCTACCTCTGAACCCCTCTACTGCTCAACCCTCCTAACCCTCTACCCTTGAAACCCTCTACCCCTGAACCTATGAAACCCTCTACCCCTGAACCTATAAAACCCTCTACCCCTCTACCCCTAAACCACTGAATCCCTCTACCACTTTACCTCTGTATTGCTCTCTCTACTCCTGAATCCCTCTACCCCTGAAGCCCTGAACTCTATTATCCCAGAACCCCTCTACTCCTGAACCTCTGAACCCCTCTTACCCTCTACCCCTCTATCACTAAATCCCTGAAACCCTTTACCCCTGAACTCCTCTACCAATCTACCCTGGAACCTCTCTACACATGAACCCTTGAACCCCTCTACCCCTGAACCCTGGAAACCCTTTACTGTTGAATCCCAGAACCCCTCTACTCCTGAATCCCTCCACCCCTAAATCCCTGAAGCCCTCTACCCTTTAAACCCTTTACCACCTCTGAATCCCTCTACCCCTGAATCTCTGAGCCCTGCTACACCTGAACCCCTGAATCCTTCTACCCCTGAACCCTAGAGCCCCTGATCCCCTGAAATACTCTACCTCTGAACCCCTCTACCCCTAAACCCCTGAACTCCTTAACCTCTGAACCCCTAAACCCCTCTACTCCAGAATCCCTCTACCCCTGTACCACTCTACCCCTGAATCTCTTACCCCTGAACCCCCTCTACCCCAAAACCCCTGTACCCCTGAACTTCTGAACCCCACTACCATGTACCCCTCTACCCATGGACCCCTGAAACCCTGTACCCATCTATCCCCCTACACTGAACCCCTCTACCCCTCAACTCCTGAGGCCCTCAACCTCTCTTCCCGAACCTCTGAACCCTTGAAACCCTCCACCCTGAGCCCCTGAACACCTCTACCCCTGAATCCCTGAATCCTTCTGCCCCTTAACCCCTGAATCCCTCTACCCTGTACCCCTCTACACCTGAAACCCTGAACCACTCTATACCTGAACCTCTGAACCCCTCTAACCCTGAACCCCTCTACCCCTGAACCCCATTACCTCTCTGCCCCAGAACACCTGTACCCCTCTATCATTCTATCCCTCTAACCCTGAATTCCTCTACTCCTTTACCCCTCTACCATTGAACCCCTTTACCCCTCTACCCCTCTGCCCCTCTACCCCTCTGCTCCTCTTACCCTCCACCCCTAAAATGCTCTACCCATCTACCCTTCTACCCCTATCCCTCTACCACAGGGTTAGAGGGTTAGGGTTTGGTAGGGCTAGGATTAAGATTAAGGTTAGGTTGAGGGTGAGGGTGAGGGTGAGGATGAGGATGAGGTGAGGTTTAGGGTTAGCTTTAGAGTTAGGGTTAGGTTTAGGATTAGAGTTATGATTAAGTTTAGTTTTAGGTTAGGGTTAGGGTTTAGTGTTAATGTTACAGTTAGACATAGGGTTAGGGTTAGGATTAGCTTTAGATTAGTGTTAGAGTTAGGGTTAGGTTTATAGTTAGGATTTGGGTTAGGTTAGTGATAGGGTTAGGGTTAAGGTGATGTTGAGGTTAAGGATGAGGGTGAGGTTTAGGGTTAGGGTTAGAGTTAGGATTAGGGTTAGGGTTAGTGTTAGCATTAGGTTTAGTGTGAGTGTTAGGGTTAGTGTTAGAATTAGGGTTAGGGTTAAGATTAAATTTAGGGTTAGGTTGTTGGTGAGGGTGAGCTTTAAGGTTTGGGTTATAGTTAATTTTAGGATTAGAGTTAGTGTTAGGGTTTGGGTTAGAATTACTGATAGGGGAAGGTGTATGGTGAGTTTGAGGGTAAGGGAGAAGGTGAGGTTGAGGATGACGGGTAAGATGAGGGTGAGGTTTAGGGTTAGGGTTAAGTTTAGGGTTAGGTTTAGGGCTAGGATGGGTAATAATAGGGTAGGGTGAGTGTTAGTGTTAGGGGTAGGTTAGGGTTCACATTAGAGTTAGAGTTAGGGTTAACATTAGGGTTAGTTTAAGGGTCAGGATTAGTGTTAGGGTGATTATGAGGGTTAGAGTGAGAGACAGGGTTACAGTTAGGTTTAGGGTTAGTGTTCAGGTTAGGTTAGGTTTTGGTTAAGGTTAGGGTGAGGGTGAGGGTGAGGTTGAAGGCCAGAGTGAGGCTGAGGGTAAGGGTGAGGTTTAGGGTTAGGTTTAGAATTAGCGTTAGGATTAGGGTTATATTTATGATTAGAGTTCGTTTTAGGTTTAGATTAGGGGTAGTGTTACGGTTTGATTGTGTTTAGGTTTATGGTTAGGGTTAGGTTTGGGATTATGGTGAGGTTGCAAATTAGGGTGAGGGTGATGGTTATGTTTAAGTTTAGGATTAGACTTAGGTTTAGCGTTTGTGTGAGTTTGTGGTTGAGGGAGAGGGTGAAGGTGAGGTTTAGGATTAGGGTTAGGGTTAGGATAAGTGTTAGAGTGAGAGTTTGGGTTAGTGTTAGAGTTAGGGTTAGTTTTAGGGTGAGGGTGAGGGTGAGTTTCAGGACTAGTGTTAAGTTTATGGTTAGTTTTACGGTTAGGGATAGCGTTAGGGTCAGGTTAGGGTTTGGGTTATGGTTAGGGTTTAGGGTTAGGGTTAGAGTTAGGGTTAGTTTAGGGTTATGTTAGGGTTAGGATTAGGGTTAGGGTAATAGTAAGGTTGAGGGTGATAGTGAGGGAGATGGTTCGGGTGAGGTTTAGGGTAGGGTTAGGGTTATGATTATGGTGAGTTTCAAGGTGAGGGTACTGATGAGTGTGAGTTTTAGTTTTAGGGTTAGGGTTAGTGTTTGGATTAGCGTTAGAGTGAGGTTAAGGGTGAGGGTTAAGTTAGGTTTAGTGTTAGGATTATAGGTAGGGTTAGGGTAATATTTAAGGTTGGGGTAGGATTAGGGCAACACTGAACTTGAAGTTGATGGTGAGGGAGAGGGTGAGGGTGAGGGCAAGGTTTAGGGTTAGGGTTAAGGTTACTGTTTAGGGTTTGGGTGAGGCCTAGTATTAGGGTTAAGGTTAGTTTTAGTGTTAGGATTAGGTTAAGGGTTAGGTTAAGGTTAGGTAGGGTTAGGTTTAGAATTAGGTTAGAGTTTACAGTTTGACCTAGATTTAGGGTTAGGTTCATGATTAGGATTAAGGTGAGGCTGAGGCTGATGGTGAGAGAGAGGGTGAGAATGAGGTATAAGGTCAGGGTTAACTTTAGGGTTAGGCTTATGTTCAGGATTAGGGTTAGGGTTAGGATGAGGGTGAGGTTGAGGGTGAGGGTTAGTGTGGGGTTAGTGATAGGATTGGTGTTAGGGTGTTAGGGTTAGTGCTACTGTTAGGCTTAGGTTTAGGGTTAGGGTGGGGTTGAGGCTGTGCTTTAGGGTTAGGTTTAGAGGTAGGGTTGCTTTTAGGTTTAGGGTGAGGATTAGGGTTAGGGTTACGGTTGGGGTTAGACTGAGTTTGAGGTTGAGAGTGAAGGTAAGGTTTAGTGTGAGGGTTAGATTTAGAGTTAGGGCTTGGGTTTGGGCTAGGTTTAGGATTAGGATTACTGCTAGGGTCAAGGTTAGGTTTAGGGTTAAGATTAGGTTTAGGTTTGGTTAGGGTTATTAGGTTTAGGGTTAGGGTGAGGTTGCTGGTTAGGGTTAGGGCGAGTGTTAGTGTTAGTGTTAGGATTAGGGTTAGGCTTAGAGTGCGGTTGAGGTTGAGGTTGAGGGAGATCGTGAGGGTGAAGTTTAGTGATATGGTTAGGGTTAGAGTTTGGACTAGGGCTAGATATAGGGTTAGATTTATGGTAAGGTTTAGGGTTATGGTTATAATTAGGGTTAGAGTGAGGGTGAGGGTGAGGTTGAGGGTTAACTTTAGAGTTAGGATTACTGTTTAAGGTTAGGGTTAGGTTTACATTAAGGTTGAGGTTGACAGTGAGGGTGAGGGTTAGGCTTAGGGTTAACTTTAGAGTTAAGGTTACTGTTAATTTAGGGAAAGGCTTAGGGTTAGGGTACTGTTAGGGTTAGTGTTAGGGTTAGCATTAGTGTTAGAGTTAGGGTTAGGGATAGAGTGAGTTTGAGTTGAGTGAGAGAGTGAGGGTGAGATTTAGTGTGAGGGTTAGATTTTGGGTTGTGGTTCAGGTTTGGGCAAGTTTAGGATTAAGTTTACTGGTAAGATCAGGGTTAGGGTTAAGGTTAGGTTTAGATTTTGGTAAGGGTTAGGTTTAGGGTAAGGGTTTCTGGTGAGGGTGATGGTGAAGGTGATTGTTAGGGTTAGGGTTAGTGTTAGGGTTAGAGTTAAGGTTAGGGTTAGGGTTAGAGTGAGGTTGAGGTTAAGAGAGATGGTGAGGGTGAGGTTTAGTGTTAGGGTTAGAATAAGAATTTGGGTTAGGGCTAGGTTTAGGATAGATTTACGTATAGGTTTAGGGTTATGTTTAGGGTTAGGATTATTTTAGGTTTGGGTTAGTGTTAGTGTTAGGAATAGGGTTAGGGTTAGGATTAGAGTGAGGTTTAGATTGAGTTTGAGGGTGAGTTTGAGTGTGAGGTTTAGGGTTAACTTTAGTGATGGTGTTCCTGGTATGTTTAGGGTAAGGGTTAGAGTAAGGTTGAGGTTGAGGGAGAGAGGGAGGTTGAGGTTTCATTTTAGGGTTAAAGTTAAGGGTTAGGGTTTGGGTTTAGAGCTAGGTTTAGTGTTAGGTTACTGTTAGGATTAGGGTTAGGGTTAGAGTGAGGTTGAGTTGGAGCTTAAGTGTGAGGGTGAGGTTTAGAGCTAACTTTAGAGTTAGGATTACTTTTGTGTTTAGGTTAAGGATTAGGTTTACTGTTAGCATTAAGGTTAAGGTTATGGTTATGGCTAGGGTAGGGTTAGGAATAGTGTGACGGTTAGGGTTAGAGTGAATTTGAGGTTGAGTAAGAGAGTGAGGGTGAGGTTTAATGTGAGGGTTATAGTTAGAGTTAGGGTTTGGGTTCGGCTAGATTTAGGATTAGATTTCTTGTTAGGGTCAAGGTTAGGGTTAGGGTGAGGTTGCAGGTGAGGGTGATGGTGAGGGTTAGGGTTAGTGTTAAGGTTAGTGTTAGTGTTAGGATTAGGTTTAGGGTGAGTGTTTTGTTAGGGTTAGTATTAGGGTTAAGTTTAGGGTTAGCATGAGGTTGAGGTTGAGGGAGATGGTGTGGGTGATTTTTTTTCTTTTTATTGGGAAAAACATATTGGGGGTACAAGGAGATGAGGGTTGGGGGCAGAAGGGTGAGGATGGGCAGGGGTGCAGTTGCAGAGCTGCAGAAATTGGTTGGTGGGGGGAGCAGGTGAAAGAAATGAAAGTGATCCAGTGGGGACCAGATGCTACAGGAAAATGATAAGCATTTTCCAATGGTAGTTAAATCAACTGTCTTACTGATTTTTGAACTGGATGCCGACTCTCTGGCTTCTTCATGCTGAACAGGGGCGTTAATGTGAAGGGGGAAAGGGAGGACACTTTATCACCTTACTGGTGATCTTGGGTTAAGGCTGCTTGCCTTCTTGTTCTGTTAGAAGATATTTTCCTGTCATTTGCTCCCCTCTGAACTGCAAAGTGTTTTCCCAGGTGGGTCCAGTGGGGATGGCTGGTTG
>NW_006399984.1:4240182-4249430 GCF_000299155.1 Elephantulus edwardii | reverse complement strand
AATGTTGACCCCACCCTTAGCCCAGTGCCTTGACCCACTTACTTCCCCGCTCCACCCTCCACCAGGATAACCCTTCACATCTGCCAAGTCCCTTCAGAAAATATCTTCCATTTTCCAACCCATGATCTGACAGCTTGTTTCTGAAGCTTTCTTGGCTTCTGTGATTCCAAACACGTCAAGTGCTGTCATTTTATTTTTTCTTTTGACCAGCGTCTCTTAAGTTTAGTTGTACTGTCTCCAAGGTTCGGGTTAGGATGACACTTATGGTTACGGGTAGGTTTAGAGTTACGGTTAAGATTAAGGTTAGAGTTAGGGTAACAGTGATGATGAGGCAAAGGGTGAGGGTGATATTTAGGGTTAGGTATAGGGTTAGATTTAGGTTTACCATTTAGGATTTGGGTTAGGACTAGGATTAGGTTTAGGGTTAGGGTTAGGTTTAGCATGAGGATGAAAGGTGCAGGTAAGGGTGTGGGAGATGATGACATTTAGGGTTAGGTTTAGAGTTAGGGTTAGTTTTAGGATTTGGGTTAGGATTGGGGTTAGGGTTAGGGTTATGTTGAGGGTGAGGGTTATGGTTAGGTTTAGAGTTAGGGTTAGTGTTAAGGTTAGGGTTTGGATTAGAGTGTTAGGGTTAGTGTTATTTTAGGGTTAGTGTTACGGTTAGTTAGGCTTAGTGTTGGGTTAGGGCTTGGGTTAGGGTTTAGGGTTAGGGTTAGGGGTCGGGTAAGTTTGAGGGTCAGGGAGAGGGTAAGGTTGAAGGTTATGGTTAGGGTTAGGGTTATTCTTACGGTAGGAGTTAGGCATAGGATTCGTGTTAGGGTGAGTTTTATGGTTAGTGTTAGGGTTAGCGTTGAGGTGAGGTTGAGGGTGACATGAAGATGAGGGTGAGGTTTAGAATTAGTGTCAGTGTTAAGGTTAGGATTAGGCTAAGGTAAGGTTTAGGGTTGAGGTTATTGTTAGAGTTAGGGTTAGGGTTAGGATTAGGGGTTAGGTTTAGGGTTAGTGTGAAGTTGAGGATGAGGGTGAGGGTGATGTTAGAGTTGGGTTAGAGATAGGATTATGGTTAGAGTTGGGTTTAGGTATAGGGTTAAGGTTTGGTTAGGTTTAGGGTTAGCGTTAGGCTTACTGTTGGGATTAGGGTTAGGGTAAGTTTTAGGGTTAGGGTTCGGGTTAGGGTGATTGTTATGGTAGGGGTAGGTTTAGGATTAGGTTTAGGGTAACAGTGATGATGAGGGAAAGAGTGAGGGTGAGATGTAGGGTTACCATTTAGGGTTTGGGTTAGGACTAGAATTTGGGTTAAGTTTAGAGTGAGGGTGAGGGTGAGGTAGAGGGTGAGTTTTAGGGTTGGGCTTAGAGTTAGGGTTAGAGTTAGGATTTGGGTTAGGATTAAGGTTAGGGTCATGTTGAGGGTGAGATTTAGAGTTTGGGTTAGTGTTAGGGTTAGTATTAAGCTTAGGGTTAGGTTAGTGTTAGGGTTAGGTTTAGGATTAGGGTTATGATTAGGTTTAGTTTTAGGTTAGGTTTGGTTTAAGTTTAGAGTTAGCGTTAGGGTTAGGGTTATGTTAGGATTAAGTTTAGGGTTATTTTTAGGTTTAGAGATAGGGTTAGGGTTAGGTTTAGCTACAGGGTTAGGGTTTGGTTAGGTTTAGGGTTAGGGATAAGATTAGGGTTAGGGTTATGGTTAGTGTTAGTGTCAGGTTTAGGGTAATAGAGAGGTTAGGATGATGGTGAGATGTAGGGTTAGGATTAGCATTAGGGTTAGGTTTGGGGTCAGGATTAGTGTTAGTGTGAGGGTGATTGTTAGGATGAGGGTTAGGGTGAGGGTGAGGGTTAACGTTAGGGTTAGGTGAGGGTTCGTGTTAGGTTAGGTTTTAGGGTTAGGTTTAGATTTGGAGTTAGTATTAGAGTTAGGGATAGGGTGAGGTTGAGGGTGAGAGTGGGGGTGAGGGTGAGGGTGAGGGTGAGGGTGAGGGTTAGTGTTAGGTTTAGAGTTAGGGTTAGGATTAGGTTTAAGTTTAGGTTATGGTTAGTGCTATGGTTTGTTTTGGTTTAGGTTTAGTTTTAGGATTATGGTATGATAAATGCTAGGTTTAGGGTTAGATTTAGGTTTAGTGTTAGGGTTTGGGTTAGGGTTAAAGTTTAGGATTGGGTAAGGGTAGGGTAAGGTTGATGATTACAGATAGGGTGAGGTGAAGGTTAGGGTTAGTGTTAGTGTTAGATATGGGTTAGGGTGAGGTTGAGGGTGAGGATGAGGTTTAGGGTTAAGCTTAGGGATAAGGTTAGGGTTAGTGTTAGGTTTAGAGATAGGGTTAGGGTTGTGTTAGGCTTAGTGTTGTGTTTAGGGTTAAGTTTAGGGATAGGGTTAGATGTGGAGTGAAGTTCCGGGTGAAGATGAGATTTAGGATCACGTTGTGAGTTAGGGTTAGGGTTAAGTTTAGTTTTAGGGTTAGTGTACGATTGCGGTTGAGGGAAAGGGTAAGGGTAAAGTTTAACGTTAGGGTTAGAGTTAGGGTTATGGTTTATGTTTTGGCTAGGTTTTAATTTAGATTTATGGTTATGGTTAGGGTTAGGGTTGGTGTTGCAGTTAGGATGAGCTAAGGTTTGGTCAAGGACTGCAGCCTTCAATATGGATTGCCGCTCAATATCAAGAAGACAAAGATTCTCACCACTGGACCAATTAGCAGCATCAGGATGGATGGTAAAGAGATTGAGATTGTTCACAGCTTTAGTTTGCTTGGCTCCACAGTCAACACTCTTGGCACCAGTAGTTAGGAAATTAAAAGACGTATTGCCATAGGAAAGTCTGCTGTTAGGGACCTCTCCAAAGTACTGAAGAACAATGGTGTTTCTCTGGAGACTAAGGTGCATCTGATACAGGCCATGGTCTTTGCAATCTCTTGTCCTGCATAGAGAGTTGGACAATGACTAGGGATGATAGAAGGAAAATTGATGCCTTTGAGCTGTGGTGCTGGAGAAGAGTGTTGAGGGTACCATGGACTGCTAGGAAAACAAACAGATTTATCCTTGAGATGGTTAAACCGGGTGGCTCCTTGGAGGCAAGGATTCTGAGGCTTTGTCTAACATACTTTGGACATGGTGTAAGGAGGGGCCGGAACTTCGAGAGGAACATCATGCTTAGGAGGGTGGAGGGACAGCACAGGAGAGGAAGGCCCTCTCTGAGGTGGATTGATTCAGTGACTGGGGTAATCGGAATGGGTGTATCAGAGACAGTGTGATTGGCAGAGGACAGAGCAGAGTTTAGGGCTGTTGTACATAGGATCACTATGAGTCACCAGTGTTTCGACAGCACATAACAACAACAACAACAACAAATCTAGCCCAAACCCTAACTCTAAATCTAACCCTTACACTAAACCTCACCCTCACTCACTCACCCTCGGACTCACTCTAACCCTAACCCCAACATTAACCTTAACACTAACCTTAACCCTCACACTAACCCTAAACTTAACCCTAACCCCAAGCTTAACGGTAACCCTAACTCTAAAGTTAACCCTAAACCTCAACCTTAACCTCACTCTAAACCTAACTGTAATCATAACTCTAACCGTAACCTAACTGTAAACCTAACCCTAACTGTAACCCTAACCCTAAACCTAACACCCTAATCTTAACAGTAACCCTAATTCTAAACCTAACCCTAAACCTCACCCTCAATTTCACCTTAACCCTAATCCTGACCCTAACCTTAATCCAAAAGCCAACCCTAACCCTAAACCTCACCTTCATCCACTGCCTCACCATCAATCTCGACCTCAGTATTGTCATAACCTTAAACCTAACCCTATCCCAAAGCCTTACCCTTACCATAACCCTAACTGTAACCCTAACACTAAAGCTAACTTAACCCTAACCTTAACCTTAAACCTAACACTAAAACTCACCCTCAGCCTCACTCTAACGCTAATACTGGTCCTAAACCTAAACTTACCACTAACCCTAAACCTCACCCTAACCCTAAATCTTACTCTAACCCTAGACCTAAACCAAACATTAAACCATGACCCTAACAGTAAACCTACCACTATCCACAACCTAATCCTAAAGCTAACCCTAACCCTTACCCTCTCAATCAGCCTCACTCTAATGCTAACTCTAATCCTTATCCTAAACCTCACTACCACACTCACCCTTACCATCACCAAATTTAACCCTAATCCTAAACTTAACCCTAAACCTAACACTAACCCTAACTCTAACCCTAAACCCAAATCCTAACCATAACTCGGACCCTAAAATGAAACCTCATTCTCCCTCTCTCCCTCATCCTCATTCAAACCCTAACTCTAACTCAAACCCTAAGCCTAACCCTAAACATAACAGGAACCCTAACTCTAAAGTTAACCCTAAACCTCACCTTCACCCTCAAGCTCAACCTCTACCACACTCTAACCCTAAAACCTACCCTAACCCTAATATTAATGCAAACCTAAAATAATCCTAAACCTAACCATACCCTTAACCCTAAGCATAAATCTAACCTAAACCTAGCCCTAACCCAAACTCTAACCCTAACTCTAACTCTCACCATCTCCCTCAACCTCACTCTAATCCTAACCCTAACCCTAAACCTAGCCCTAACCCAAACTCTAACCATAACCCTAACAATAAACATCATACTAACGATCTCCCTCAACCTTAACCTCACTCTAACTCTAACCCTAACACTAACCCTAACAATCACCCTCACCAGCAACCTCACCCTAACCTTGACCCTAACTGAAACCTAATCTTAACCCTAACCTTGACCCTAACAGTAAACCCAATCCTAAACTTAGCCCAAACCCAAACCCTAAATCTAACCCTCACACCAAACATCACCCTCACTCTCTTATTCAACCTCAAACTCACTCTAACCCTAACCGTAACTCTAACCTTAACCCAAATCCTAACTCTAAGCACTCCAACACTAAAGTTAACCCTTAACCTCATCCTCACCCTCACTCCAACCTTAACCCTTACCCTAACCATAAATCTAACCGTAAAACTAGCCCTAACCCAAACTCTAACCCTAAACCTCACCTTCACCATCTCCCTCAACCTCAACCTCAGCCTCACTCTAACCCTAACCCTAACCCTAACCCTTACCCTAACAATCACCCTCACCAGCAACCTCACCCTAACCCTAACTCAAACCTAAAACTAATCTTAACACTACCTTAACCCTAATAGTAAACCAAATCCTAAATTTAGCCCAAACTCAAACCCTACATCTAACCCTCACACACCTCACCCGCATTCTTTTATGCAACTTCAAACTCACTCTAACTCTAACCCTAACCTTAACCCTAAATCTAACTCTAAGCCTAACCCTAAGGTTAACCCTAAACCTCAGCCTTACCCTCAACCTCAATCTTAACCTCACCCTAACCCTAGTCCCAACTGTAATGTAATCCTAACCTTAAACCTAACCCTAAACTTAACAGTAACCCTAACTCTAAACCTCACGCTCACCTTTATCCTCAACCTCAACCTCACCCTAACCATAATCCTGACCCTACCCCAATTACCAAAAGCTAAACCTAATCCTAAACCTCACCTTCACCCTCTCCATCACGATCAACCTCAACCTCACTATTGCCCTACCCTTAACCCTAACCCTATCCCTAACCTTACCCATAGCCTTACCCATACCCTAACACTAAAGCTAACTTAAGCCTAATTTAACCCTGACCCTGAACTTAAACCTCACACTCACCCTCTGCCTCAACCTCACTCTAACCCTAATCCTAACCCTAACCTTACCCCTAACCCTAAACCTCACCCTAACCTTAACTCTCAACCTAATCCTAAACCTCAACCTCACACTCACCTTCACCCTCACCCTCAACTTAACCCTAGCAATAACTGTAACCTAGCTCTAAACCAAACCCTAAATCCTGACCCTAACTGTAACCCTAACACTAACCACAACCTAACGCTTATCTTAACCCTAAACTTAACAGTAACCCTAACTCTAAACCTCATCTCACCCTCACCTTCATCCTCACCCTCAAACTCACCCTAACCCTGACCCTTACCCAAATCCAAAAACTAAACTAACCCTAAACCTCACCTTCACCCTCTCCATCACCATCAACCTCAACCTCATTATTGCCCTAACCTTAACCCTAACCCTATTCCAAACCTTAAGCCTTATCCGTACCCTAACCTTAACTGTAACCCTAACACTAAAGCTAACTTAAGCCTAATTTAACCCTGACCCTGAACTTAAACCTCATACTCACTCTTAGCCTCAACCTCACTCTAACCCTAATCTTACCCCAACCCAAAACCTCACCCAAACCCTAACTCTAAACCTTATCCTAAACCTCACGCTCAACCTTACACTCACCCTCACCCTCACGCTAACCCTAGCCCTAAACAAAACCCTAAATCATGACCCTAACTGTAAACCTAACACTAACCATAACCTAACCCTAACCCTCCTCCCTAACCCTAACCCTAATGGGTAGAGGAGTTCAGGGGTAGAGGGGTTCAGGGTTATAGGGGTTCAGGGGTAGAGGGGTTCAGGGTTATAGGGGTTCAGGGGTAGAGGGGTTCAGGGATAGAGGGTTAGAGGTGAAGAGAGCTAGAAGGGTAGAGGGGTTGAAGGGTACAGGGGTAGAGGGTTTAAGGGGTAGATGTGTAGAGGAGTAGAGGGGTAGAGAATTTCAAGAGAAAAGGTGTAGAGGGTTTCAGGAGTAGAGTGGTATAGTGATAGGTTCAGGGGTAGAGGGTAAAGGCGTTCAGGGGTAGTGGGGTAGAGGGTTTCAGGGTAGAGGGGTAGAGATGTAGAGGGGTTCAGGTGTAGAGGGGTAGAGTGGAAGAGGGGTAGTGGGTTAGTGGGGTAGAAGGGTAGTGGGGTAGAGTGGTTCAGGGGTAGAGGGGTTTAGGGGTAGAGGTGTTCATGGGTAGAGAGATTCAGGAATGGAGGGGTAGAGGTGTTCAGAGGTCGAGGGGTTAAGGGTATAGTGGTTCAGGGATAGAAGGGTAGAGGTTTTCAGGGGTAGAGGAACTCAGAGGTTCAGGAGTAGAGGGGTTTATGGGTTCAGGGGTAGAGGGGTTCAGGGGTAGAAGGTTTCAGGGTAGAGGGGTTCAAAGGTTCAGGGGTTCAGCAATAGAGGGGTTAAGTGGTTCAGGGGTAGATGCGATCAAGGGTTCAGGTGTAGAGGGGTTCAGTGGTAGATGGGTTAAGGAATTAAGGAGTTCAGGAGTAGAGGGGTTCAGGTGTAGAGGGGTTTAGGGGTAGACGGATTCAGGGGTAGAGGGGTTCAGGGGTTAAGGAGTAGAGGGATTCAGGGATTCGGGGTAGAGGGGTTCAGGGTTTTAGAGGTTCAGGGGTAGAGGGATTCAGGGGCTCAGGCATTCAGGGGTGGAGGGGTTCAGGGTAGAGGGGCATAGGCTTCATAGGGGGTTTCAGGGGTTCATGGGTAGTGGGGTTCAGAGGTACAGGGGTTGCGGGGATCAGGATTACAAGAGTTCAGTGGTAGAGGGGTTCAGAGGTAGAGGGATTCAAGTGTAGAGGCATAGAGGGGTTCAGGGGTAGAGGGGTTCTGGGGCTCAGACATAGATGGTTTTAGGGCTAAAGGGATTCACGGGTAAAGGGTTAAAGAGATAGAGGGTTGGAGTTGCCAGGGTTTGAGGTGTTCAGGGGTAGAGGTGTTCAGGGGTAGAGGGGTTCAGAGGTAGAGGCATAGAGAGGTAAAGGGGTTGGGGATAGAGGAGTTCAGGGGTAGAGCTGTAGGAGGGTTAGAGGGGTGGGGGGGTAGATGACTTCAGGGTAGAGGGGTTCAAGAGTAGAGGGGTAGAGGTTTAGAGGGGTAAAGGGTTAGAGGGGTAGAGGGTTCAGGGGTAGAGGGATGGAGGGGTAGAGGTTTAAAAGGGTAGACAGGCTCAGGGTTACAGGGGTTCAGAGGTAGAGTGGTAGAGGACTTCAGGGGTAGAGGATAGAGTGGTAGAGGGGTCCAGGGGAAAAGGGGTAGCGTGGTTCAGGGGTAGAAGGGTAGAGGGATAAAGATGTGTAGGGGTAGAGGGGTTCATGGGTAGAGAGGTAGAGGGATAGAGTGGTTCAGGGGTAGTGAACACCTGATCCCCCCCTACCCCTAAACCCTTCTACCCCTGAAACCCTCTACCCCTGAACACTTCTACCCCTGAACACTTCTACCCCTGAAACACTGAACCCCTCTACTCCTGAACCCCTCTACTCCTCCACCCCTGAGCCCCTCTGCCCCAGAACCCCTCTATCCCTCTACCCCTGAACCCTTCTATCCCTCTTCCCCTGAACTCCTGAATCCCTGATCCCGTTTATCTCTGAACCTGTGAACTCCTCTACCCCTGAACCCCTCTACACATGAAACCCTATATCTCTAAACCTCTCTATTCCTGAACCTATTCCTCTACCATTTAAACTCTCTATCGCTATATCCTGCACCACTTTACCCAGACCCCTCTACCCTTGAACCCCTTTAACTATGAACTGCTGAACCACAGATCCCTTTACCCCTGAACCCCTCTACCCTTGAACCCATCTACTCCTGAAACCCTTTACCCCTCAACCACTCTACTCCTGAACCCTTCTACCCCTGAACCCCTCTATGCGTGAGCTCCTCAACCCCTCTACCCCTGAGTCACTGAATCCCCTAACCCCTTTACCCCTGAACCCTGAAACCATCTACTCCTGAACTCCTCTACCCTTCTATCCCTGAACTCCTCTACCCCTGGACCCCTCTACCCATCTAACCATATACCCCTGAATCCCTCTACACAGAACCCCTGTGCCCCTGAACCTATCTACCCCTGAACACCTGGACCCCTCTAAACCCCTATCTCTCTACCCCTGAACTCCTGAACCCCTCTAAACCCCTCTCTCTACCCCTGAACTCCTGAACCCCTCCACACCTGAACTCCTCTACTCTGAACCCCTGAATTCATGAATCCTATACCCCTGAATCCATCTACCCCTGAACCACTTAACCCCTATACCAATGATCCCCTGAACCTTTGAACCCCTCTACCAAAGCCCTTCTACCACTGAACCCCTCTAACCTGATCCTGCCTACCTCAGAACCATTGAACTCCTCCATCCTTGAACCCCAGAACTTTGCTAACCTGAACCCTTGTACCGTGCTACCCCTAAACCACTGCACCCCTCTCATCCAGGAAGAGTGCAGGCGGTCATTACAAAGACAGAAGAGGAAGAAAAGACCAAAATGGATGTCAGAAGAAACTCTGAAGATTGCACTGGA
>NW_006399984.1:4235902-4240082 GCF_000299155.1 Elephantulus edwardii | reverse complement strand
TCCCCCCAGGTCTAAACATCTTTTGGCAGAAGCATTCAACAGATCAAAATATGTGGTGCATTTAGGATGTTGGTCCTCTTGGACATGCTGCCACTGTTAAGTGTCATCAAGTAGACAACTCACAGTGACTTTCAACAATCCATTGTATAGGTGATCATCTTCTCTGGTTTTCCAAGGAACCCAAACCTGCAGGTGGTGGGGCCCATGTCCCCCTCACGGGCAGCGGGGCATGCGTCATCTCTTCCATGTGGGCGGCTGGCAGGTGCGCACCATCCCCCAGTGCAGGTGACTGGCAGGCACTCGCCATCTCCCGCGTGTCATCTCCCACACAGGCGGCTGGTGGGCACGTATCATCTCGTGAACGGGCGACCGGTGAGTGCGCGTCCTCTCTCGGCAGGTGCACGTCATCTCGTGTGTGGGCAGCCGGTGGGGGCAGGTGCGCATCATCCCCTAGTGCGGGCAGCTGGCAGGCACACGTCATCTCGCATGCAGGCTCGGCGGGTGCGCGTCATCTCTCACAGTGCTTGCGTCATCTCATGCGCAGGCAGCCAATGCGCCAGCAGGAGCGTGCCATCCCCCACACAGGCGACTGGCGGGTGCTTGCCATCTCCCTGTGTGGGCGGCCACCAGGTGCGTGCCATCTTCTGCACGGGTGGCTGGTGGGTGCGAGCCATCTCCCAAGTATCATCTCCCATACGGACAGCTGGCGGGCGTGCATCACCTCGTGTGCAGGCAGCCAGTGGGTGTGCAACATCTCCCAGAGCGGGGTGGCCAGCAGGAGCGTGCCATCTCCCACATGGGTGACTGGCGGGCGCGTGCCATTCCCCATTGTGGGCGGCCAGCGGGCGCATGCCATCTTCTGTGTGGGTGGCTGGCAGGCGGGAGCCACCTCCCGAGTGTCATCTCCTACACAGGCGGCTGGCAGGCACACACCATCCTGTGTGCGGGAAGCCGGCAGGCGCGCACCCTCCCTCACGCAGGTGGCCGCTGGGTGAGTGCCATCTTCCATGTGGATGGCCAGTGAGCGCAAGCCATCTCCTGAGCGTCATCTCCCACACGGGCGGCTGGTGGTCGCACTTCATCTTGCGTGCGGGAGGCCAGTGTCCGCCCACTTCCCCTGCCGCCGCCATCTTGGCTCCAAGAATTCTCCTCGGAACAAGTACACTTTGCTGCAGTGTGGTGGCTCCACCATACCAGTCCTGGGAAGGCCCGGTGCCCACCCTCCATCCTGGGCGAGGGATTCCATAGGTTCCGGCTGTGGGAGCTTCATGGAGCTGTGGCTGTGGTGAGGTGCAGTGCGGGCTCTTTGGGAGGGGGTTGGGAGCTGTGGCACTCACCCATTATTCCTTGGAAATCCTTGAATTCCTGTTGTTGAGCCTCAATCCTCACTGAAGACCAGTCATCAACTGTTTAACTGTTCAATTATCAATAAACAGAAGTCTGTAGAGGGTCATAATGGCCCTTTTCCAAGTGGTCCGCTGCTCGCGCAGCTCACCACATTGTCTCTGCCTCCGCCACCATCTAGGATCTCGTGGGTGAATTTTTGTGTAAGGATTAGGGTTAGAATTCGGGCTAGCACTAGATTTAGGGTTAGATTTATGATTAGGTTTAAGGTTATGGTTAGGGTTAGAGTGAGGTTGAGGTTGAGGGTGAGGTTTAGGGTTAACTTTAGAATTAGGGTTACTGTTAAATTTGGGGTTAGAGTTAGGGTTAGGGCTAGGGTTAGGGGTAGAGTAAAGTTGAGGATCAAGGTGAGGGTTATGTTGTGTTAACTTTAGAGTTAGGGTTACTGTTAAATTCAGGGTTAGGGTTATGTTTAAGGTTAGGATTGGGGTTAGGGTTAGGGTTAGAGTTAGGGTTAAAGTGAGTTTGAGGTTGAGTGAGAGTGTGAGGGTGAGGTTTAGTGTGAAGGTTAGATTTAGGGTTACGGTTTGGGTTTGGGCTAGGTTTAAGATTAGATTTACTGTTAGGTCAAGGTTAAGTTTAGGGTTAAGATTAGGTTTAGGCTTGGGTTAGGGTTAGGCTTAGGATTAGGTGAGGTTGCTGGTGAGGGTGTTGTTGAGGGTGAGTGTTAGGTTTTGGGTTAGGGTTAGGGTTAGTGTTATGGTTCAGGTTAAGGTTAGGGTTTAGGGTTAGGGTTAAGGGTAGTGGTTGTTGTTGTTGTTGTTGTTGTTGTTATGTGCCATCGAGTCGTTTGCGACTCATAGCAACCCTATGTACAACAGCCCTAAACTGTGCTCTATCCTGTGCCAATCTCATTGCCTCTGACAAACCCATCCCGAGTACCCCGGTCACTGAATCAGTTCACCTCAGAGGGTCTTCCCCTCCTGCGCTGTCCTTCCACTCTACCTAGCATGATGTCCCTCTCTAAAGACCTGTCTCTCCTTACAACATGTCCAAAGTATGTCAGATGAAGCCCCAGAATCCCTGCCTCCAAGGAGCAGCCTGGTTTAGTCCTCTCTACGATGAATCTGTTTGTTTTCTTGGCAGTCCATGGTACATTCAATACTCTTCTCCAGCACCACAGCTCAAAGGCGTCAATTCTCCTTCTATCCTCCCTAGTCATTGTCCAACTCTCTGATGCATAACAAGTGATTGCAAAAACCATGGCCTGTATCAGGCGGACCTTAGTCTCCAGAGAGACACTGTTGCTCTTCGGTATTTTGGAGAGGTCCCCATGGTCAGGGAGATGTGGAGGGTGAAGGTTATAGTTAGGATTAGGGTTAGGTTTAGGTTTAGGGTTAGGGTTACTGTTAGGCTTGGGTTAGATTAGGGTTCACATTAGGGTTAGGGTTAGGTTTAGGTTAGGGTTCAGGTTATTTTTAGGGTTAGAGTTGGGTTACAGTTAGTTTGATGTGAGGGTATTGGTGAGGGTGTGCTTTAGTATTAGGGTTAGATTTAAATTTAGGATTAAGATTAATGTTAGGGTTTGGGTTAGGGTTAAGGTGTCGGGTTAGGGTTAGAGTTACAGGTAGGGTAAGGCTGAGGGTCAGGGAGAGAGTGAGGTGAGGTTTAGGGTTAGAGTTAGGGTTAGGGTGAGGTTGAGGGTGGGGGTGAGAATGAGGGTGTGGTTTATGGTTAGGGGTAGGGTTAGAGTTATTGTTAGAGTTAGGGTTCGTGTTAGTGTTCACGTTAGCGTTACGGTTTAGGTTAGAGTTAGGGTTAGGGTGGGTTTGGGCTGATCGTGTTGGTGAGGGTGAGGTTGAATTTTAGGGTTAGGTTTAATAATTGTTAGCATTATAGTTAATTTTAGGATTAGGGTGAGTTTTAGGTTTAGGTTGGGATTAGGGTATGGTTTAATTGGGTTTTAGTTAGGGTTAGGGTTAAGGTTAGGGTAAGGTTTTGTGTTAGTTTGAGGGTTAGGGTTAGGGTTAGGGTTAGCATTACAGTTAGTTTAGGGTTCGGGTTAAGATTACATTTAGGTTTAGGTTATAGTTAAGGTTATGGTTTGATTCTGTTTAGGTTTAGGTTTAGGATTATTGTTATGGTAAATATTAGGGTTAGGGTGAGGTTGAGGATGAGGTTTAGGATTAGGGTTTAAGTTAGGATTCGGTTTAGGGTTAGGATTAGGATTAGGGTTAAGGTTAGGGTTAGGGTTAGGGTTACGGTTAGGGTTAGTGTGAGGTTGAGAGTGAGGGAGAGTATGATGGTGAGTTTAAGAGTTACGGTTAGGATGAGTTTGCAAGTGAGGGTGAGCTTTAGGGTAAGCGTCAAGGTTAGTGTTAGGTTAGGGCTCAGGTTAGGGTTAGGGTAAGGATTAATGGTAGGGTGAGGTCAAGGGACAGGGAAAGGGTGAGGGTTAAGGTTAAGGTTAGGGTTAGGGTAATTTGTAGGATAAGAGTTAGGCATAAGATTCGTGTTAGGGTGAGTTTTATGGTTAGTGTTAGGGTTAGGTTTGAGGGTGACATGAGGGTGAGTGTGAGGGTGAGGTTTAGGGTTAAGTTTAAAGTTAGTGTCAGGGTTAGGGTTAGGGTTAGTTTTAGGATTAGGGTTAGGAGTAGGTTTAGGTAAGGATTAAGGTTAAGGTTATTGTTAGGATTAGGATTTAGGGTTAGTGTGAAGTTGAGGATGAGTGTGAGTGTGATATTGGGATTTGTTAGAGATAGTGTTAGGGTTAGGTTAAGTATAGGGTTAGGGTTAGGCTTAGGTTTACTATTAGGATTAGGGTTAAGGTAAGTTT
>NW_006399984.1:4225779-4235802 GCF_000299155.1 Elephantulus edwardii | reverse complement strand
CAGGCTGCTCCTTGGAGGCAAGGATTCTGGGGCTTCGCCTGACATACTTTGGACATGTTGTAAGGAGAGACAGGTCTTTAGAGAGGGACATCATGCTGGGCAGAGTAGAGGGACAGTGCAGGAGGGTAAGACCCTCTATGAGGTGGATTGATTCAGTGACTGGGGTAATCTGGATGGGTGTGTCAGAGGCAATGAGATTGGCACAGAATAGAGCAGGGTTTAGGGCTGTTGTACATAGGGTCGCTATGAGTTGCAAATGACTCAACGGCACATAACAACAACAACCCCTGAACCCCTTTACCCCTCGACCCCTGAATCCCTGGACCTATCTAACCCTGTGCCCCTGTGCCCCTCTAACCCTGAACCCTTCTACCCCTGAGCCCTTCTACCCAACTACCCCTCTCCCCTCTGCCTCCTACGTCACTACCACTCTACCCCTGGGCCAGTCTACCCCTTTACGCCTCTATCCCTGAACCCTCTTACCCCTCAACACTTCTATCTCTTTACCCCTCGAACCCTAATCCCATCTACACTCCTACTCCTGAACCCCTTTACCCCTCTACCCATGAACCTCTCTACCTCTGAACCCCTCTACCCATGTGTCCGTCTGCCCCTCTAACCCTGAACCACTCTCTCTACTCCTTTATGCCTCTACCCCTCTACCCATGAATCCCTCTACCCTAAATCCCACTACTCCTCTACCCCTGATGCCTCCAACCCTCTACCCCTCTACTCCTGACACCCTCTACCCCTCAACCTTCCTACTCCTAAATCCTTATACCCCTCTACCTCTGAACCCCTCTACCCTTGAACCCCTGAATCTCTCTTCCCCTTAACCCCTTACCCACTAACCCCTCTACCCATGAACCCATCTCCTTCTGAACCCCTGAACCCCACTACAACCAGACCCCTCAACTCCTTAACCCATGAATCCCTATCCATGAACTCCAGAACTCCTGAATCCATCTCCCACTGACCCTCTAATCTCCTGAACCCCTCTACCCATGAACCCATTGTACCCTCTTCCCCTGAACTCCTCTACCCCTGAATCTCCACCCCTAAACCCTTCATACACAGAACCCCTTAACCCCTCTACCCATCTACCCCAGAACCCACCTACCCCTTAAACCCTCTACCCTTGAACCTTTTTACCCCTGAACCCCTCCACCCCTGAACCTCTCTATCTCTGAACCCCTCTACCCCTGAAAACCTCTACTGCTGAACCCCTATAAACCACTACCCTGGAACCCCTCTACTCCTGAATTCCTGAATCCCTCTACCCCTGAAGCTCTGTACTCCTGAACCCCTCTACCCTTCGACCCATCTATCATTGGACCCCGCTACTCCTGTACCCCTCTACACCTGAAACTCTGAACCGCTGAACCCTCTACTTCTGAAACCCTAACTCCTCTACTCCTTAACCATTGAACCCCTCTGCTTCTGAACCCCTCTATCATAGAATCCTTCTCCCCTCTGGGTAGAGGTAATCAGGAGTAGAGAGTTTCAGGGGTAGAGGGTTAGAGGATTGGAGAAGTCAGGGGTAGAGGGTTTCAGGGGTAGAGGGGTAGAAGGGTTAAGAGGTACAGGGCTTCAAGGGTAGAGGGAAAGAGAGGAAGAGAGGTAGACGGGCTTAGGAGTAGAGGGATTCAGGGGTAGAGGGGTTCAAGGGTAGAGGGTTAGAGGGGTTCAGGGGTACAGGGGTAGAGAGGTAAGGGGAGGGGAAGCAGCATTTCAAAATTCATTCCACATTGATTTCACCAAAGAACGTATGTCGTTCTACCTGGAAATACTGGTATGTAGCAAAGATTGCAATGGAGAATTCGTATAAAGCGCGTTTCCCCAATGAAAATGTCATTTTTTTGGTATGGAAACTCTTTTCTGGAGAAAGAAGCTGCATTCACATTTCATACAACATGGTTTTCATCAAAACATGATTCTTTCTGATAGGGAACATCACTATGAGAAGACTACCAGAAATGTATGCAAGTGGGATTTCTCAAAACAACGTATTCTTTACTACGGAAGCCCCCAAATGACAGAGAGAGCTCTTATTCACCTTTGGTGCAACATGTGGTTCACTGAAGGATGTGCAGTTTACTACTGATGAATATGAGTGTGCAGTTACCAACTCTAGCTGCAAATTCATACCACACCTGATCCCATGAACCCACATGGCATTTCTAAGACAACACATTGTGTCCTTCAGAGGAACACCACAATTCATTACCACAAAGAAGTTTAAAACTTGTGCAACTGTGTTTTCAAAAAAGAATGCATTCCTAGGAATGGAATCACTGCAAAGTCAGGTTAAGGTGTAGAAACATGATAATTCAGGACAAAAGTTCACTTGAAAACTTATGCAATATTGGGTTCCCAAAGCATGAACAGTTTATTACTGAAGAATTGGAATGACACACAAAGTTGTAAATATCTTTTCCTGCAACCTGCGTTTCACTGAACAATGTACCATTTACTACTGGGATATTCTACTGCATAGGTATAAAGTGAGTTGATAATTCTTTCATACTACATGGGATTTCCTTCTTTCCTAGAAATACTGCAAGTCAGGAGGAAGCTGCATTTCCAAACTCCTTCCATACAGATAGCACCACAGAACGTATATCGTTCTACTTGTAAATACTGGTATGTAGCAGAAAGCTGCAATAGAGAATTCGTAGGAAGCGTGTTTCCCCAAAGAAAACCATTTTTCGTATGGACACACTTTTCATGAGAAGAAACCTGCATTCCCACTTGGTACAAAACGTGTGGTCTTCCAAAACCTATTCTTTCTGATAGGGAACATGGCAATGTGACAGAACCAGCAGAAACGTATGCAAGAGCTATTTCCCAAGACAATAATATTGTTTACAATGGAAGCCCTAGAAGGACAGAGTGAGCTCATTTTCACCTTTGGTTCACTGAAGGACCTGCAGTTTACTACTGATGAATACGAGTGTACAGGCATCAACTGCAGCTGCACATTCATACCACATGGGATTTCTGACACTACACATTGTTTCCTTCAGAAGAACACTGCAATTCATTACCACAAGGAAGTTTCAAACTTGTGCAACTGTGTTTTCACAAAAGAATGCATTCTTCGTAATGGAAACACTGCAATGCAAGGCACATAATCATCAATATGTGTTTCACTAAAGTAAGGAAGAATTAGTACTTGGAAACACTGGTGTGTGTCATCAAAGTGTAGTGGAAATTTCGTATCACATGCGATTTCCAATGATCTCTACTGTTTCATGGATCGAAGCATAGAAATTCAGGATCAAACTTCATTCACAAACTTATGCAATGTTGGGCTCCCCAAAGCACACACAGTTTATTATTGAAGACCGGTAAGGGCACACAAAGTTGTGAATCACATTTCCTGCAACCTGAGTTTCACTGAACAGAGTACCGTCTGCTATTGGGATGTTCTTTTGTGCATGGATGAAGTGTAGTTGAAAATTCATACCACACAGGAATTCCAAAGCAGCTTCTTCCTTCATTCTTAGAAATACTGCAGGTCAGGGGGAAGCAGCATTTCAAAACTCATTCCACATAGATTTCACCCCAGAAGGTTTGTCGTTCTACTTGGATATGCTGGTATGTAGCAGAGAGTTGCAATGGAGAATTCCTATGATGCGGGTTTCCCTAACGAAATCTAACGAAATGTCGGTTTTGGTATGGACACATTTTTCAGCAGAAGAAAGCTGCATTCACACTTCGTACAACACACGTTTTCTTCAAAACACTATTCATTCTGATTTGGAACATCGAAATATGAGAGAACCATTAGAAACGTATGCAAGTGGTATTTTCCAAAACAACGTATTCTTTATTATGGAAGCCCCTGAATGACAGAGTGAGCTCTCATTCAGCTTTGGTGCAATGTGTGGTTCACTGAAGGATGTGGTTTACTACTGATGAATACGAGTGTACAGGTACCAACTGCAGCTGCACATTCGTCCCACATGGGACTTCTAACACTACACATTGTTTCCTTCAGAGGAACACTGCAATTCATTACCATAAGGAAGTTTATAACCTGTGCAACTGTGTTTTCACAAAAGAATGCATTCTTCCAAATGGAAGCACTGCAATGCAAGGCACATTAGCATCAATACGTGTTTCACTGAAGTAACGAAGACTTAGTACTTGGAAACACTGGTGTGTGTCACTGAAGTGTGTTGTTAAATGCCATAAAGTCGCAGGCGAAACACAGCGACCCTATGAAGGAGAGTCCTCAATGCTTGGGTGCCTTTCATCCTCTCTCCAGGTTCATAGGGTTTCTGGAGGCAAGCTATTATGGAAGTGGATGCCACTTCTTCTTCCAAGCTTGTTTTAATCCGGGAGCTCCACCCCACTCTCTGTCCACATTGGGTAACCAACCGTTAACACATTTGAAACATCCCTGTCACAGTGTTCAGTCTCACAGCAACCACAAGTTACCGCAACTTGTACACCAGGGCTATACGACCTAGAGGAATGTCTGAACAAAACCAATGAAAGACAGGCCCAAGGGCCGCGGATTAAAAGTCACCCACCTTTGGCTTGGTATCATTGCTTTCTGTCCACTGGGCCAGCTGGTAGGGTTAGGTTTATGTTAGAGTTAGAGTTCTGGTTTGATTTTGTTTAGGTTTAGTGTTAGGGTTATGGTTACTATTATGGTTACAGTAAATATTAACATTAGGATTAGGGTTAGGGTTAGGGTGAGGTTGTGGGTGTGGGTGAGTGTGAGGTTGCAGGTAAGGTTTATGTTAGAGTTAGGGTTAGATTGAAGGTGAGGTTTAGGGTTAGGGTTTGAGTTAGGGTTAGGATTACGGTTAAGGTTAGGATTAGGGTTAGGGTTAGTGTGAGGTTGAGAATGAGGGTGAGGATGAGGGTGAGTTTAGAGTTACGGTTAGGGTTAGGCTTAGAGTTAGATTTAGGGTTAGGTTGAGGGTGATGGTGAGTGATAGGGTGCGGGAGAAGTTTAGGGTTAGTGTTTGGGTAAGGTTGAGGGTGAGGGTGAGGATGAGGGTGAAGTTTAAAGTTAGGGTTAGAGTTAAGGTTAGGATTAAGGTTAGGTTTAGGGTTAGGGTCAGGTTGAGGGTGAGAGTGAGGCTGAGTTTAAGGGCTAGGGTTAGTTTTAGGGTTAGAGTTAGTGTTACAGTTAGGGAGAGTATTAGGGTTAGGTTAGGGTTATGGTTTGATTGTGTTTAGATTTAGTGTTAGGGTTAGGATTATGGTTAGGGTAAGTGTTAGGGTTAGGGATAGTTTTAGGGTAAGGGTTAGGTTTAGGGTGAGGTTGAAGGCATAATGAGGGTGAGTGTGATGGTTAGGTTTAAGGTTAGGGTTATGGTTAGTCTTAGCATTAAGGTGAGGCTGAGGATGAGGGAGAGGGTAAGGGTATATTTTAGGGTTACGCTTAGTGTTAGGTTTAGGGTTAGCGTTAGGATTAGGCTTAGGGTGAGTGTTAGGGTTAGTGTTAGTGTTAGTGTTAGGCTTAGGGTTAGGGTGAGGTTGAGGGCAAGGTTTAGAGTTAGGGTTAAGTTTAGGTTTAGGGTAATAGTGAGCTTGAGGGTAATGGTGAGGTTTAGGGTTAGGAGTAGTGTTAGAGTCGGGGTTAGGGATAGGGTTAGGATTAGGTTGAGGTTGAGGGTGAAGATGAGGGTGAGGTTTAAGGTTAGGGTTAACGCTAGGTTTAGGGTTAGGGTGAGGTGAACGTTAGTGTTAGTATTAGGGTTACTAGTGGTAGGGGTCGCTATGAGTTGCAAGCGACTTAACGGCACATAACAACAACAACAACAGTGGTAGGGTTACGGTTAGGTTTAGGGGTAGGGTTAAGGTTTAGGGTTAGGATAAGTGTTAGGGTTAGGTTTAGGATGAGGGTGAGGTTTAAATTTAGGGTTAGACTTAGGTTTAGTGTTTCGGTGAGGTTGACGTTAAGGGAGAGGATGAACGTGAGGTTTAGGATGATGGTTTTTGTTAGCGTTAGGATTAGGGTTAGAGTGTTAGGGTTAGTTTTAGGTTTAGGTTGAGGGTGAGGGTGAGGGTGAGTTTTAGTGCTCGGGTTTGGGTTAGGTTTATGGTTAGTATTATAGTTAGGGATAGTGTTAGGGTCAGGTTACGGTTTGTGTTATTGTTAGGGTTTCGGGCTAGGGTTAGGTTATGACTAGGATTAAGGTAACAGTGAGGTTGAGGGTGATAGTGAGGGAGAGGGTTAGAGTGAAGATTAGGATTAGAGTTAGGTTAGGGTTTGGTTTAGTGTTAGGGTTAGTGTTTGATTGGGGTTAGAGTGAGGTTGAGGATGAGAGTGATTGTTAGAGTTAGGGTTAGTGTTAGGGTTATGGTTAGGGTGAGTATTAGTGTTAGTGTTAGGGTTAAGATTATTTTAGGTTTGGGTTAGGGTTAGTGTTAGGATAAGGGTTAGTGTGTTAGTGTTAGGGTTAGGATTAAGGTTAGGGTTAGGGTTAGAGTGAGGCTGACATTGAGAAAGATGGTGAGGGTGAAGTTTTATGTTAGGGTTAGGGTTAGAGTTTGGGTTAGGGCTAGATTTAGGGTTAGATTTATGGTTATGTTTAGGGTTATGGTTATGGTTATGGTTATGGTTATGGTTAGGGTTAGGGTTAGAGTGAGGTTGAGGGTCAGCGTGAGGGTGAGGTTTAGTGTTAGGGTTATGGTTAGAGTTTGGGTTAGGGCTAGGTTTAGAGTTAGGTTTACGCCTCTACCCCTCTACCCTTCTACCCCTCACCCACTGAACCTCTCTACTCTCTACCCCTCTACCTGACTACCCCTCTACCCCTGAACCTCTCTATCTCTCTAACCCTCTACACCTGAGCCCTTCAACTCCTCTACCCCTGAACCCCTGAACTTCTCTACCCATCCAACCCTCTACCCTTGAACCCCCTCTCCTCCTCTCCCCTGATCCTCTCTACCCCTCTACCCCAGAACCCCTCTACCTCTCTACCCCAGACCCCTCTACTCATCTACCCCTTAACCACTCCACACTTCTATTCCTCTACCCATTTACCCTTCTACTCCTTTAACCCTCTACACCCCAACTACTCTACCCCTGAACCTCTCTATCCTTCTACCCCTTTACCCCTGAACCCTTCTACCCCTAAACCCATGAACCCCTCTACCCCTAAACTGCTCTACCCCTCTACCCCTGAAGCCCTCTACCCCTCTATCCCATACCCCTCTACCCTTTGACTCTTCTACCCCTCTACCCCTGAACCCCTCTACCCTTGAAACTCTGACCCCCTGTACCATCTACCTTCTACTCCTCTACCCCCTACCCCTCTACCCCGAATCCTTCTACCCCTCTACCTTTGAACTCCTCTACCGCTCTACCCCTGAAAGTCTCTCCTTCTCTACCCCTCTGCCCATGAACCCCTCTATCCCCTATGCTTCTACACCTAAAACCCTCTACCACTGAACCCCTGAACCCTTCTATCCCTCTACTCCTTTACACCTCTACCCCTCGTCCCCACGACCCTGAAACCCCTCTACCCCTCTATTCCTCTATCCCTGAACCCCTCTACCCCTCTATCCCTCTGCCCATGAACCCCTATACCCCTGAAACTCTATACACCTCTATCCCTCTACCTCTCTACCCCTGAACCCCTCTACCCTTCTACCCCTGAACCCTTCTAACCCTCTATCCCTCTACCCTGCTACCCCTCCACCCCAAAACCCTCTAACCCTCTACACCTGAGCCTATGAACCCCTATACCCCTGATCCCCTCTACCCCTTTACCTCTATACCCCTCTACCTCTGAACCACTCTACCCGTCTAACCTTCTACCACTTTACCCCTCTACCCCTTTACCCTTCTACCTTCTACCCTTGAAATCCTCTACCCCTTTACTCTGGAAACTCTCTACCGCTCTGTCTACCCCTGAAGCCCTCTACTCCCATACCCCTACCCCTCTACCCCCTCTAACCCCATACCCCTCTACCTCTCTACCCCTGAACCCTCTTCCCTGGAACCCCTGAACCCCTCTACTCTCTACCCCTCTGCCCCTCTACCCCTGAACTAGTTTAACTCTCTACCCATGAACCCCTCTGCCCCTCTATGCCTCTAACCATGAACCCCTCTACTCCCTACCCATCTACCCCTCTACCCTTCTACCGCTCTAGTCCTCTACCCTTCTACCCCTCTACCTCTGAATCCCTGAACCCCTTTACCCTTCTACCCCTAAATTGCTTTACCCCTCTACCCCATACCCCTCTACCACCCTTCCTTTGAATCCCTGAAACCATCTACCCCTCTACCCTTCGACCCTTCTACCCCTTTACCCCAGATACCCTCTACTCCTCTAGCCCTCAAGCTCTCTACACCTCTACCCCTCTAACCTTGAACCCCTGACGCCCTCTACCCTTGAAACCCTCTACTGCTCTCTAGCCCTCTACTCTTCTACTCCTCTATAACTCTACTCCTGAAGCCCTCTAACCTTCTACTCCTCTATCCATGAAACCTTCTACCAATCTTTCCCTCTACCTCATTACCCCTCTACCCCTAAACCTCTCTACTTCTCTATGCCTCTACCCCTGCACCGCTCTAAAACTCTACACATGGATTTCACCTTATGGTATGAATAGAAATCAGATCGATTACATCTGTGGAAAAAACCACTGGAGAAGCTCAATATCAGCTGTGAAAACTAGGCCAGGAGATGATTGTGCAACAGATCACCAACTACTCATATGTAAGTTCAAGCTGAAGCTGAAGAAAATTAAACCGAATCCACAGGAACCAAAATATGACTTTGAGATAATCCCACCTGAATTTCAGAATCATCTCAGGAACAGGGTTGAGGCCTTAAACACTAATGAGCGAAGACCAGATGAGTTGTGGGTGGATGTCAACTGTATCATCCAGGAAGAGTGCAAAGGGTCATTACAAAGACAGAAGAGTAAGAAAAGACCAAAATGGATAGAGAAGCCAAAGCACAAGGAAGAATTCAAGATACTAAAGAGCTGAACAGAAGATTCCGAAAGGCAGCACGAGTTGAAAAAGCAAAATATTACAATGAAATGTGCAAGGAGCTAGAGTAGGAAAATCAAAAGGGCTAAACTCACTCAGCATTTCTTAAGCTCAAGGAACTGAAGAACAAATTCAAACCTTGAGTTGCTATAATCAAGGATGCTTTAGGCAGAATATTAAATGATCCAGAAAGTATTAAAAGAAGATGGAAGGAATGTACTGAGTCATTGCATCGAAAGGAATTGGCAGATACAGAAGAATTTAATGAAATAACATTTGAGCAAGAGCCTATGGTGATGAAGAAAGAAGTTCAAGCTGCTTCAAAGGAAATAGCAAAAAATAAGGCCCCAGGAATAGATGGTATACCAACTGACATATTTCAGCTAACAGATGCTCACTAAGTTGTGCCAAGAAATCTGGAGAACAACCACCTGGCCAACTGACTGGAAGAGATCTATATTTGTTCCCATCCCACAGAAAGGTGACCCAACAGAGTGTGGAAACTACAGAACAATATTGTTGATCTCACATGCAAGCAAGATTCTACTGAAGATTATCCAAAAACGACTGGTACAACACATCAGCAGAGAACTGCCAGAAGTCCAGCCTGGGTTTAGAAGGAGTCGTGGTACTAGGGATATTGTAGCTGATGTTAGATGGATTTTAGCTGAAAGCAGGGAATACCAGAGGAATGTCTATCAGTGTTTCATTGATTATGCAAAGGCGTTTGACTGTGTGGATCATAACAAACTGTGGCTGACTCTGAGAAGAATGGGAATACCAGAACATTTTATCGTGCTAATTTGAAACCTATACTTGGACCAAGAGGCAATTGTCAGAACAGAGCAGGGTAACACTGCATGGTTCAGAATTGGGAAGGGTGTACACCAGGGATGTGTCCTATCTCCATTCCTTTTCAACCTGTATGCAGAGCAGATTATCCAAGAGGCTGGGCTCTATGAAGAGAGGTGTGGCGTCAGGATTGGTGGAAGATCTATTAACAATCTGTGTTATGGAGATGACACAACCCTGCTTGCTGAAACTGAGGAGGACCT
>NW_006399984.1:4222422-4225309 GCF_000299155.1 Elephantulus edwardii | reverse complement strand
ACAATGACTAGGGAGGATAGAAGGAGAATTGATGCCTTTGAACTGTGGTGCTGGAGAAGAGTATTGAATGTACCATGGATTGCCAAGAAAACAAAGAGATTAATCCTGGAGAGAGTTAAACTGGGATTCTGGGGCTTCGCCTGACATACTTTCGACATGTTTTGAGGAGAGACAGGTCCTTGGAGAGGGACAACATGCTTGGGAATGTGGAGGGACGACGCAGGAGGGGAAGACCCTCTGTGAGATGAATCGATTCAGTGACTGGGGTAATTGGGATGGGTGTGTCAGAGGCAGTGCGAATGGCACAGGATAGAGCAGGGTTTAGGGCTGTTGTACATAGGGTCATATGTGTCGCAAGCGACTTGATGGCACATAACAATAACAATAACCCATCTATGCCTCTACCCCTCTTCCACTCTACCCTTCTACTTCTGAACCCCTGTACCCTGCTATCCCTGAATCCCTCTGCCCCCCTACCCCTAAACCCCTCTACCCCCCAATCGCGCTACCCCTTAATCCCTTTACCCCTCTATGCCTCTAGCCCTCTATTCCTGAAAAACTTTACCCTCAAACGCTTTCCCCCTAAACCCCTCTAACCCTGAACACATCTACCCCTCTACCTCTGAATCCGTCTACTCCTCTACAGCCCTACCATTGGACCCTTCTAGACCTCTACCCACCTACCCCTCTAGCCTTCTACTTCTTAACCACTCTACGCTTCTAGCCCTCTAGTACTTTATCGCTCTACTGACTGGACCCCTCTACCCATAACTGCCACCCAAGCAGATATATTCACACCTATGTTTATTGCGGCTTTGTTCACAAGAGCAAAGAGTTGGAAACAACTTAAGTGCCCATCAACAAACAAATGGATTGAGAAGCTCTGGTATATTCACACAATGGAATACTATGCTGCATTGAAATACAAGGAACTCATGAAATATTATGCAAAATGGGTGACGCTGGACGACATTATGCTGAGTGAAATATCTCAGTCACAAAAGCACAAATACTGTGGTAAAACAGAACTGACATCGTGGTTGGGGGGGAACTGAGAAAGATGGGATAAATAATATATACTGCATTGAAACATATGAGGGAGAGAGCAGTTTAAAAGGAATATATGATTAGGTATTATTGTCGTGACAGGAGTCCAGAATGAAGGCTGCACAGTGGAATGGACTTGGGGTGAGGGATTGTATAACAATGAAAGAAAGAATTTTTCTTTTACTTTTCAAAGAGAAGAGAGAACTGTGGGGAAGGGGTGGGCAGGGAGAAAAATGCAACAATGAGTGAATGGAAATCGAAAGACTCTGTAAATTAATAATAAAAAAAGAGAAAAACCCAATTTACACAAAAGACAAAAACATAAAATGATCATTTGTTCAGATATCCCTCAGGTGACAGAGGGGCTAGGGTCAGATGGAGGCTGTTATGGCCTCTATTCCAGGGAGAGAATTTAGAGAGGAGCCCTACTGCATGCAAGACATAGAGCTTCAAGAGAGCGGTTTTCCCTGTACCCATGCACCAGGGAAGGCGAGTGAGCGCCTAAGGTTTCAAGTTGCTTCTGGGTCCCCTCCCAGGCCAGTCAGACAACAGATCACTTGGTGAATGGAGAGAGCCTCCCAAGGTCTACCGTCCACCCTGCGGACCTGCTATGCGTTCCCGTTCCCGAGAGCCACCTTGGTGTGTGATTACAGCAAGGGGCGGGGGCATTACCGTAGGCAGGCATTTTGAGCGCTCCTGGTTGCCCCTCAGGGACTGGGCCCTTCCTCCGAGCCTGCATGACCTACTCCTCTCCCCCACTTAAAGTCCAGAGGTACAAGGCCCGCCAAGCATGCTGCACCCCCTCCCAAGAGGCGGCTCCACCCTGGTGTACGCCCTTTCCTGAACCCGCTCCGAGCTCCATGGCCAATCGGAGCCTCCTCCCCAACGAGTCGTGTCCAGGCCTCAAGGCCTTATCCCAAGCCTCTTCCGGAAACTTGCTCCTCTCTGGACCACAGGTAAGGAGGATGCTCTGAAGAGCAGCGCGCGGCTTCCGTAATGTCATCTGTCCAGACCCTAAACGCAGAGGCTACAGAGAAGCAGACAGAGAGCTGCCTAAGTGGTTTATGTGCGAGTGGTGGTCAGGCCAGCGAAGGGTTTCTTTCACAAGGAAAGGCAGTAATGCATTTTACAAAATTAAATATTCACTTAACTTGAAACGCTTTTCATTGTTTCTGTCTTTACCGAGATGGAGATGTGTTTGTCACAGAATTGGGTGTTCCAAGTATTCAGCATAGTCGAAGCGACCAGGTTTAAGGCAGTCATTTAATCAAAGGATCCAAGGCAAAAGGGAGGGGTCCTGGGAGTCGGCCACTAGTTGGTATCAAATTCAGCTCCAGTCTTACAAGTTCCTTAACCTCTCAGCTTCATTTGTCTCATTCTAAAAGGGTAAATGTTTCATATTTCACGGACGTTGGGAGGATTGCCTGCGTTACTCTTCTGTATCAAAACTGCTGAAAATGTTGCTAATAATTTTTTTAAAATAATTTGTTTATATCCTTAAATAAATTTTTAAGAAGATGTGTGACAGCATATAATATATACAATTTTGGAGTTTTAAAATATTTCAGTTATTTTTTACTTCATGTTATGATGAATTTTTTTGTTGTACACTTGCAATATGATCCTGGATACTTGAGAACCAGTGTGGATAATAAAAATACTTATAGTGGTAGGTTACTCATTGCCATTGAGTTAATTTTAGTGTTCTATATTGTCTTCTTTTATTATTATTATTAAATTTTATTAGTTTTAATGAACATTTACAGGGATTTTGGGTTTTCATTCCTTCATTGCTGCACCGTTCTCTCTACCCTCCTCCCCAGTTTATTCTTCTTCCCCC
>NW_006399984.1:4212380-4219806 GCF_000299155.1 Elephantulus edwardii | reverse complement strand
TGGACTCCTGTCATGACAATAATACCTAATCATATATCCCTTTTAAACAGCTCTCTCCCTCATATGTTTCAATGCAGCATATATTATTTATCCCATCTTTCTCAGTTTCCCCCCCAACCATGATGTCAGTCCCATTTTACCACAGTGGCACTAAGCAGTGTTGGTGCTTTTGTGACTGAGATATTTCACTCAGCATAATGTCGTCCAGCATCACCCATTTTGCATAATATTTCATGAGTTCCTTGTTTTTCAAGGCAGCATAGTATTCCATTGTATGAATATACCGGAGCTTCTCAATCCATTTGTTTGTTGATGGGCACTTAAGTTGTTTCCAACTCTTTGCTCTTGTGAACAAAGTCGCAATAAACATAGGTGTGCATATATTTGCTTGGGTGGCAGTTAGGGATCCTTTGGGGTATATTCCCAGTAGTGTTCTGGTATTCCAATTCTTCTCAGAGTCAGCCATACTTTGTTATGATCCACACAGTCAAACGCCTTTGCATAGTCAACCGGTCCTTCGAGAGGGACATCATGCTTGACAGCACAGGAGGGGAAGGCCCTCTATGAGGTAGATTGATTCAGTGACTGGGGTAATCGGAATGGGTGTATCGGAGATGGTGCAATTGGCACAGGACAGAACAGAGTTTAAGGCTGTTTTACATAGGGTTGCTATGAGTCACAAGGGACTCGATGGCACGTAACAACAACAACAACAACAACAACATATTCCAAGTAATGGAATAGCTGAAATTTCTGTGCTTTTTGAGAAAGCACAAAACTACCTTCCAGAATGGTTGTACCATTTTACCATCCCACCAACAATGTAAAAGGGTTCCTTTCTGGCCACATCCTCTCTAGCATTTGTTACTTGTTGCCCTTTTAAACTTTGCCACTGTTGCTGGAATGAGATGGTACTTCATTGTGGTTTTGATTTGTATGTCTCTTATTGCAGGTGATTTGGAGCATTTCTTCATGTATCTGTCATTTGAATATCTTCCTCTGTGAAAATTCTTTCTGTGTCTTTTGCCCTTTTTGTAATTGTTATCAGTCTTTTTTCTTGTAGAGGCCCACGGGAATTCTGTAAACTTCTCTTATAAGACTCTTGTCTAAAATGGTGTTACCAAATGTTTGTTCCCAGTCAATGGGTTTTCTTTTTACCCTGTTGGAAAAAATTTTTGAGGCACACATGGATTTAATCTTTAGAAGCTTTCATGTATCAATTTTTTCCGCTTCAGATTGCTTATTTCTGGTTTTATTTGGTAGTCTCATTATACTTTGGATTAGGCTTCTAAGCTTGATCCAAGTTTGCCCCTTATGATTGTTTTAGTTTTGGGCTTTACTCTCAGGTCTCTAATCCATCTTGAGTAGAGTTGATTTTTGTGTATGGTGTGAAATGTGGATCCTTTTTCACCTTTCAGCAGGTGGAAGTCCACAGTTTTGTTGGCACCATTTGTTGAAGACATTAACATTTCCTCATTTCATAGCTTTGATTTCCTTGTTGAATATCAGCTGACCATAGATACCTGGGTCTATTTCTGGGTTCTCAATTCTGTTCCATTGGTCTATTGTTGCAGACTGCGGGTAAAATATTTTTTAAAAATTATTAATAATGAGACAGAAAACCAGGAATGAGTTACAGTGAACATAAAAGACAGGGGGCCAGCAGTTCCAAGGACTGAGGGGCCTCAAGCCACACCTCTCTGTGTAATTATTGAGAATCAGGGAAAGCAAATCATAAAGAGAATTCTCTTATAAATGAAGGTGAATTTTTTTCTATTGTCAGCCTGATTCTTTAGCTCAGGAAGGAAGTATTTCACAGATATTAACTCTCCCTCTGTAGAGGGGCTCTTGTTGTCTCTTGTCTGCAGTAAACAGCTCATTTCTTGTCATCTGTCACAAGAGAAATCCTAACTTATACGTTTGTAATTCCTTCACTTCCTGAACAAGCATATGGGTTTTCATATAATATTTGTTATAAAATTTGGCTTTGCATATTTCCCATTTGTTATTATCATAATTATGTTGTCATCTAGACATGCATGGTGTCTTCTCTTCTTTGATTCATTCTTACTTGTTTTTGTTCTCTCCCTCCATTATACACAAATAAAACAAATTAAGGATAATAAATGCAAAGAAATACATCCAAAAATCTCCATATGATCAGAAGGATTCAGGTTGGATATTCCTTGAGAGTCTTTTTATTGTTCTATTGTCAAAACCAGTTCTGATTAATCTCTTTTGTCAGTGTGTCCTTTGCCATTCCCTGTCATTTCCCCTTGAGAGAGATTTTTCGCCCTGATTCATTAGGAGAGGGAGTACTGTATTCTCTTAGCTACTTCCTTCTGGAAAAGGGTGTTGTAGGTCTCAGGATAAAGATGTCTCACTGCTCTAAAGGGCCCCTTTGGCATAGGAAACATGTAGAATATTGTGGTGATTAATTTTGGAATTTAGATACACTGTTAACAATTTTGCTTAGGGGTACAGGTCCGTATCCTTGGACATGCATCATTTTAACATGGAACTATTGCAATCTAGAAGACATAATTTTAACTCACAAGTTAAAAGTACTTGGGCCAAAAATTAAAAGCAATAATATTCCAACTAGAGGTTTTAACAGTGGCATAAACCAAGTGACAGAGGGAAGATAGTTCTTAAAATAGAAGCCTTATTGGTTGGCACTTTGCCTATTATAGTATAGGGGTTAAGAACCACAGGATGTAGAGGCAAAACTATGTCATTTATTCTTCTTAAGCCCTGGACCAAATTCCACTTACCATTTTCTCAGTTGCTATTTGTAAACCATATTCCTGAAGGATTTCTGTAGCCTTATTATATAAAGATTACAATGTATCTGAATCAGGACAAGAAAACAATATATCATCCATATAATGAATAATTAGAGAATTAGGAAATAATTTTCTTAAAATCTCTAATGGCTGATTTACAAAGTACTGGCACTTACTCAGACTGGACAATATTCCCGGGGGGAAATGTTTTCCGGAAATATCTTTTGGCAGGTTTATCATTATTCATAGAAGGGACAATAAAAGCAAATTTTTCTCCATCTTTAGGTTGCAGTGGAATAGTAAAAAAACAGTCTTTAAGATCAATAATAATAATTGGTCATCCCTCAGGTATCATAGAAGGAAGAGACAGTCCAGGTTGTAAAGCACCCATAGGTTGAATTACCTCATTATTTTTTCATATCAGTTATCATTCTTCAGTTACTTGATTTCTTTTTTATTACAAACACTGGAGAATTCCAAGGACTAATGGTTTCTTCTATATGAGCAGCTAGATATTATTCTTAACTAATCTTTCAAAAACTTTTCTCTCTCATTTGGGGCCACTGCTTCACCCATATTGGTTTTTATGTTAGCCCAGGGGAGAGCATAATGAGGAACAGTGGCCCTCATTATAAATTTGGGTATCCTTTTCATTTTCATAGTAAATTTAGGTTCTTGAAAACTAGCAATTCCTTGTTTCCTTTTTCCTAACCATTTTCCTGGAATGTAATTAATACTTAGCATCATATTTTTTTTTGCTGGAGTCGAAATAGTGGGAATTTGTAATGTAGCTCCCTGCTGAGCTAACAAATCTCTGCCCCATAGAGTAATTGCAATATCAGCTATAAAAGGTTGCAATTTACCCTTTTGACCTTCTGGTCCTTCACATTCCAAAACATATTCACTCTGTTTGACTCCAGTCATAGTATCAATTCCAATAAAAGTAACAGACACATCTTTTAATGCTAATTCTGGGGACCAATAATGAGTAGCTACAATTGAAACATCAGCCCCAGTATCAATCAGCCTTGTAATTTATGTCCTTCTATTATAACTATCATTTGTGGTCTCTCATCATTAATAATGGTATTCAAATATATAATTGATCCTGTACTCCCAAAACCTCCTTGTCTTTTTATAGGGGAAGCCTTTTGATTAATACACAGCAACAACAATAATTGAGCGATTCTTTGACCTTTTTGTAGATTCTGAGAATTTCTAGTAGATACCATTATACTTATTTGTCCTTCATAATCAGAATCAATAATTCCCAGGTGAACAAAGGTGCCCTTACTAGTTAAAATACTTCTTCCAATAATTAATCCAACACTATTTTCTGGAATTGGTCCAGAGATATTAGTCAGTATCTTACAAACTCTCAATTCTAGTACAAGAGTAATATTATCATTAAGGGCTATATCTAATGCTGCACTTCCCGAGGTGGCATGAAATAAGTCTGAGACATGTTGTTGCTGCTCACAGTGGGATTGTCTTTGCTCACAGGATACTGCTGGCAGCTCACATTGTTTGCTGTGGGGCCCCAAGCTGACAGGCCCCCTCTGAATTTTCCTGACCCAATCTTGATACCTTGTTTGTCAAATACAGATCTACGTTCAATGATATCCTTTTCCACATTTTCTGCAGAGTCCTGAAGGCGGTATTTTTTCTTTACAACCCTTCTCTCCCTCCTTTCTTTCCTTCCTTCCGACAATCTCTTTTCAAATGTCCTAATTTTCCACAATTGTAACATTTGGTTTGAGACAAATTTAAAGTTCCTTTTAAAGTGGCTGCTATTAGATTGGCTTGATAAGAACCAGTTCCAATGTCCATACAAGCACATACATAGTCATTTAAGGGAGCATTCTGATTGACATTCTGAATCAGTGTTTTCATATGCTAAAGTTTTTAACAAACGCTCACAAATCTTGGGTTGAGATACTGTTATATCAATTGCATCCTTTAATCTATATAGAAAATCAGTATATTTTTCATTATCAGATTGTGTTGTTTTGATAAAGGATTGGTCTTCCCTTCCTAAAATTTCTACTCTGTCCCCGGCTTGCATGCAGCAAAGTCTAGTACTTATACATTACAGTATCATCATATTGTAACTGAGCTCGTACTCCAAGCCTTTGACCTTTCTGCAACCATTGATCAACAGTAACATTAAGAGGAGGTTTTGATTTAAAGATGGTGGAGGCATTAGAGACAACGTGGTGAGCAGCAGGAGCCATGGACCACATGGAGGAGGGCCTTATACAGACCTCTGTTTATTGATAATTGAACAGTTAAACAGCTGATGACTGGTCCTCGGTGCGGATCGAGGCTCAACATCAGGAGATCAAGGATTCCCAGGGAGGAATGGGTGAGTCCTGCGGCTCCCAGCCCCCTGCTGCTGAGCCTGCACCACTGCTTCAGCTCCATGAGGTTCCCACCACCGAACCCTGGGGATCTCCTTACCCGAGATGGATGGTAGGCACTGGCCCACCCAAAGCTGGTGCAGCGGAGCTGCCATACCACCATAGAATGGACTTGTTCTGGGGAGAATTCTTGGAGCCAAGATGGTGGCCGCGAGAGATAGGGAGGCAGGATGTGGTCTCCCTGGGCAAGCCAGAGAGGAAGATTACCAGTACAGTGGATTGATGAGAGTCTCTGTGAGCTGTCTACGACTCAACGATTTTAACTGCGGCAGCATGTCTGAGACTGCAGATATCCTCAGTGCACCACGTCTCTTGATCTTCTGTCTGCCTTTGCCAAAAACAGTTTAGACCTGGGGAGCTGGGGGAGAATCTGTTCACCACTCTCAGGTCCCCTTCTCCATCTGTAAAGGGGCAGGGCCTTGACACCTACTTCAAATTACAGTATAACCACTTATGGGGGTGGGGGGTATAATGGTGGTGATACCGGAATTGGGGACGCTGTCCCTGGCCACATGGTCTTCAGTGAGGCGTGGGGTCCAGACTTGGGGGGGGCTTTGGTGGGGAAGTGTGCCAGCCAGCCCCTGGGGGGGGTTGCCTGGCCCACGAGAGTTGCTGCCTGGCCCTTGGGTGCGCCATCCTGTCTGGCCCCTGGCGCCATGGTGGGTTCCTCAGCCCTTGGGTTGTGATATCCTACTCCTCGGTAGAAAAAACTGCTTAGGATATGCAGAGAATTTTATTAAGGCTACTTTCCTCCACCCCCTCCCCCAGGACGCCCATAACACCCCCAAAGCCCTTCTACTTGTAACTCACAAGTTTGTTCTCTCTAGATTTGTTTCATTTTCTATAGGTAACCTTAACACTGGGTTTTACTCCAGACCTGACCCTGAACCCAGTTGCAGAGGAAAAAAGGAAATACAAAGGCCAGTTAAGGAAGCAAAGGAGGGTGGAGCCTTAGGGTTCAGTCAGCCATCTCCACTGGATCCGCCTGGGAAAACACTTTGCAGTCCAGAGGCAAGTAAATGTCAGAAAAACATCTTCTAACAGGACAAGAAGGCAAGCAGCTTAAACCCTAGATCACCAGTAAGGTGATAAAGTGTCCTCCCTTTCCCCCTTCACATCAGCTCCCCTGTTTAGCATGAATGAGTCAGAGAGTCTGCTCCCAATTCCCAAATGAGAAGCCTACAAATGAAAAAGACAGTTTGTTTGATCACCATTGGACTATGCTTACCATTGCCCTGTACCATCTGGTCCCCACTGGATCCTTTTCATTTCCTTCACTTCTTCCCCCCACAACAACCAAATTGTGCAGCCTTGCAACTGCATCCCTGCAATTTTCATCCCTGTCCATCCTCACCCTTCTGCTCCCAACCCTCACCTCCGTGTATCCCCAACATATTTTTCCCAATAAAATAACAAAAAAAAGAAAAAAAAAAGAGGAGGATTTCTAGATGAGTTAATCCTCGCCATATTTGTAGCTTTATCAGTCCACCAAGTTTTAAACTGTAAATATGCTCCAGATTCCAAAATTGTCCTGACCATGGACTCCCAGTCATAGGAATTGATCTAAATTCCATAGCTAATCCTTGTAATATGCCTCTTACATAGGTAGAATGCATACTATAAAAAACTATGGCTTGTTTTAATTCTTTAATAGTCTTATAAGATATCAACTGATGTTGATACAATTAGTATCTTTGGGGATATTCTTGATCAGGAGGCATATCCTAAATTGTTACTGGAAATACAGAAGCTCCTTTCCCCCAATTAGATAAATCATCTTGCTTTGCCTGTTGCAAGGCTTTATCCATGGCTGTTAAAGGCTTCTTAAAAGTAGTTACTCCCACCAGAACATGATTCATATCATTAAATAACATAGAATCTGGAACAGTTGCTGCTGCTGGGGCTGTATTTTTACTTTGGTAATATATCTCACAGGTGGGTGACTCTATTCCGCGGCCCTCAGGCCTGCCTTTTATTGTTTTGGAGAAACAGTCTTCTAGGCCTTATAACGCTGCTGTGTCCACTTGTTGTACAGAGGTAACTTGTGGCTGCTGTGAAGCCGAACAACACTGTGACGTTGATAAGCCAAATGTGAGAATTGTTACCCATGGTGGACAGTGTTTTGTGGAGCTCCTTGATGAAATATGTTTACGGCATTGAAGTCTATGGGGGAGAGAATAGTCTAAAAGTATTATATTTTAGGGCATTATTTTTATCGTA
>NW_006399984.1:4202050-4206245 GCF_000299155.1 Elephantulus edwardii | reverse complement strand
TTTTGAGGTATAGGCAGGACCATTATCTGTTTTCAGGGCTCTCGGTTTTCCCCAAGCTGCCCACGCGAGAAGGCAGTGTTCTTTCACATGACGTACTGCTTCGCCAGTGTGGACTGAGGCGAAACCAATTCCGGAGCACGTATCAACAGAAACGTGAATGTATTTGAGTCTCCCGAATTCACTCAAATGCGTTACATCCATCTGCCAGATTTGAAGAGGCTTTAGACCACGAGGGTTTACTCCGGAAGGCCTAGCAGGTAAATATGTAACGCAATTTTGACATTGCAATACTATCTCTCTTGCTTCTTTTCTGCTAATCTTAAACTTGAGTCTTAATGTCTCTGAATTTACATGATATAAGGAATGAAACTCTTTTGCTAGGGATACCGCAGTCTGCAGGTTTGCAAATGCAAAAATGGCTTTTGTAGCGGAATCAGCAATAGCGTTCCCTTCATGTATAGGTCCAGGCAAGCTTGAATGTGCTCTAATGTGTATTACATGGAAAGGCACTTTTCTATTTTGGATCAACTCCTGAAGTTCACACAACTGCTCTCCTATGGGGGAGGTCATTTTGAACTTCCCCGCGGCCTCCAATTGGGGAAGGAGATTGGCTACATATATACTGTCAGTCAACAAATTAAACGGGACCGTGTCAAAAAGACGGAGAGCCTGTGAGGCTGCACCGAGCTCACTGCCCTGAGCACTACAGCCTGGAAATAGAAAGGTCCAAATCTGTCCTGTCTCAGAAACCACGGCCCCCACCCCTGATTTTGAGCCGTCAGTAAATACATTAAGAGCACCGGGAATAGGGTCAGGGCTAGTATTCTTAGGGAAAACAACAGGATGTCTTTTTACAAATTCAAGAAGTGGGTCCTTTGGATAATGATTATCAATAGGACCAACAAACATTGTAAACAAAATGGTCCAATCATCACATGTAGCCTGCAATACTTCAATTTGGGCTGTAGTATAAGGAACAACAATCTTGTTTGGCATCACACCAAAGTGTTGAATACATTTTTGAATTCCTGTTTGTGCCAACCGTGCTACAGAGATGGGATAGTACGCTACTGTATAAGCAGGGGTCACATGAGGATGGATCCATACGAGTGGACCTTGTTGCCAAACTACTGCACATGGTTGTTTTGGAGTAGGTAACACACAGAGAATAACATTTTCCTTAGGATTAATTCTACATAAGGACGAGTGACTCAGTGCGTCCTCCACTAGGTGTAGGGCTCTAGCTCCCGCCTCCATTAACTTGCGAGGTGATGTAAGGGCGGGGTTGCCTTTAAGAATGTCATAGAGGGGTTCAAGATCACAGTTAGGAATACCCAAATAAGGCCTGATCCAATTGACATCTCCCAGGAGTTTTTGGAAATCATTAAGGGTTCTCAAGTGATCTTTTCTGATTATTAACTTTTGAGGAGTAATTTTGGTTGAAGCTATCCTTGCTCCTAGGAAGTCTTTTACTAGACCTTTCTGTACCTTTTCAGGAGCTATCTGTAACTTAGCGGATTCCAAAGAAGAGCTTAACTCAAGAAAAGCAGACTCAAGCAATTCTTCACTCTCTGCAGCTAATAAGATATCATCCATATAATGTATGCACCTTATAGCTGGATACTTTTCTCTAAAATTAGATAATGCAGCTGCAACATACCACTGGCACATAGCGGGTGAATTAGACATCCCTTGCGGAAGGACCACCCACTCAAACCTCTGATCTGGCTCTTCCTGATTGACTGCAGGAAGTGTGAATGCAAACCTATGGGTATCCTCTGGATGAAGAGGGATTGAGAAAAAACAATCCTTTATATCTATCACAATGGTGTTCCACCCCATAGGTAATGCTGACAATAGCGGAAGCCCCTTTTGAATTGATCCCATAGGTTCCATTTGAGAATTTACTGCTCTTAAATCATGAAGTAATCTCCACTTCCCTGATTTTTTCTTAATAACAAAAATAGGAGTATTCCACGGGGATGTGGAGGGTTTTATATGCTTAGCAATCAGCTGTTCTTGTACTAATTCTTTGGCGGCCTTTACTTTTTCTAGGGGTAGGGGCCACTGGTTCACCCATACCGGGTTGTCAGACCGCCATGTTATTCTTAAGGAATCAATGGCCCCTAGGAAAAACCCAGTCCTTCACGGTTGATTTGTCCTTTTGGCATAATGGGTTCTACTATGCCTTGTTGAGATTTCCCTAGCCCTTTGCCTGGTATGTAACTCTGAGTCTTCATCATGTCCCTAATCTTTGGAGAATAACTTTCTTCATTAGTAAGCTTTAGTCCCATGCTTTCTAGAATATCCCTTCCCCACAGTGTAACCGGCATCTCCATCACGAATGGTTGAAATGATCCAGTTTTCCCCTCTTTGTCCCTCCATTGAAGATATTTGGCACTCATTTGAGGGTTATTTATATATCCTAGGCCTTGCAGGGATTGAGTAGATCTATCAATTGGCCATCCCTTGGGCCAGTCTTTCTGAGCTATAATGCTCCTATCAGCTCCAGTGTCTAACAATCCTATGATAGTCTTTCCATCTACATTTAGTGGCAACATAGGCCTATCTTCGAGTGACAGAGATAACCATACTTGATCGGTGCCTGATGACCCAAATGAATTTTTCTCACGCTCCTCTGGTCCAGAGGGAAAGTGGTTATGAAGGCTGGGGAGGATGAGTAACTGGGCTATTCGATCTCCAGGGGAGATCACTAGGACCCCCTTAGGGGATGACAGGAGTACTTTGATGGTGCCCCGGAAATCACTGTCAACTATGCCCGGGTGGACTATCAGACCTTTCATGGTCATGGATGCTCTACCAATGAGTAGGCCTACTGCATTCTCAGGGATATATCCTACCAAATCTCCTTCAACTGCCTGAACCCCCATCTGAGGAGTTAGTACCAGTCTGGAGGCGGCACAGATGTCCAGTCCTCCTGCCCCTCTGGTAGCTCTTCTGATTGGCTCCTTGGAGCTGGCATGCCTGGCGAGGGCTGTAGCGCCCGCATGCCTGCTGGCCGAGTCCGTAGGCTTGGCATGACTTTCGGGTTGCCTGTCTGAAATACCCCGCATACTTGGTGGGGGCCCTGCAGGGAAGGGCCCCTCCGGGCGTTTTTTGGAACAGCGCCCATACGAGGATTCAATCCTAGGAAATTCCCTTCAACATCTCTCTCAGATTTGCATTCTGATGCCCAATGATTCCCTTTCCGGCATCGGGGGCACAGCTTTGGCTTACGAGCTCCCCCTTGTGGTCGCGGCATGTCACAATCCTTCTTGAAATGATCTTTTGATCCACAGCGAAAACACCCGGAAGGAGGCCCGGTTTTTAGCCTTGCTCCGTGTTTTTGGGATTCCTTTACTGCCGCTACGACGGCAGCTGCCAGCCCTGAATTTGTCAGAGGACCCCCTATTTCTCGGCAGAGCTTTAGCCAGATCTCTAGTCCCTTGTTTTTATAGGGAGTGATGGCCTTCCGGCACTCACTGTTGCATTGCTCAAACACTAACTGCTTTACTAGTGGCATGGCTTGATCGGGATCTCCAAAAATGCGACCAGCAGCCTCAACCATGCGCGCCACAAATTCCGAGAATGGCTCATTCGGTCCCTGAGTTATCTTGGTCAAGTTACCCCCAGGTTCTCCTTTCTTAGGGAGGGATTTCCAGGCCCTTATGGCTATCCGGTTAATCTGATAGTATACCTGCTCTGGGTAGCCTGTCTGTTGGTCGCTAAATCTCCCCTGCCCCAACAGCATGTCCATATCCCAAAATCCATTCCCGTCTCTGGCATTTAAAATAGCTTGTTGCTGGGCAAACTCTGTGTTGATGGATTTCCAATCAAGGAATTGACCTGGCAACAGACAAGCTCTGGCTACATTGGCCCAATCATTAGGTGTCATACAATGTCTCTCTAGAGCCTCTACCTGCGCCACTGTAAATGGTGCCTGGTGTCCATATGTCTTCACAGCCTCAGCCAGTTTCTGAATAACTTTCCATTCTAAGGGCTCATGATATCTCTGTCCCTGACCATCGACCATGACTGGAAATATGCCTTGCTCTCCCTGGCTCTCGGTGGAAACCCTTTTCCACATATTATCATGGAATGATGTCCCTTTCAACAAGGGTTTGTCTTTTTGGTAGTCTATATATTTCGGGGGCCCATCGGGCGGCTCCGGTGGTGCTGAGGGCAGGATCCCGGC
>NW_006399984.1:4200576-4201950 GCF_000299155.1 Elephantulus edwardii | reverse complement strand
ATGGGGGGGGAGGGGGGAGGGGTTTGTGCGGGGAGAAGGGTGCAACAATGAATGAATGGAATCCCAAAATCTCTGTAGATGTTCATTGAAGTGAAAAATAAACAACCTAAATTTAAAGAAAAAAAACAAGCTTGGAAGCAGGAGTGGCATCCACTTCCATAATAGCTTGCCTCTGGAAACCCTGTGAACCTGAAGAAAGGATGAAAGTTATACAGGTGTCCAGGATTTTCATTCATAGTGTCTCTGTGAGTCGCCTATGATTTGATGACACTTAACAACAATAACAACAACAACAACATATCTCATTATGAGAATTTAATTTGTCTATTTTATTAGAAACTTGTTTTATTAAAACTTGTTTACTTAATTTCTCATAAGGATTGTCATCCTGAATGATACAGCTCAAATCCTTCGAAATTTATCCTCCTTTGTATCAGAATCATTCTCACTCTCTTCTTTTTTTCTAAAAATTTATTTATTTATTTATTTACTCTCTTCTGAAGAGGTTTTTTTCTTCGAAGTTTTCAGACATCTCTTGAGGCTGTAATGGTTTTAAAGCCAAAGAGATCAATTCACATAATGACCAGACTGAAACAGGAATTACATCTCCCTCTTGCTGAGCTCTTTGTAAAGTTTGTATAACATTTTGCCAAGATTTTAAGTTTAACTGCGTTCTGTTTACTGGTTTAAACCAGCAACAGTGCTTCTGCACATACTGAAGCAACAACAAAAATGACTTTTCTCTTACTTTTACCCCTGAGCTCTTAAGCAGTTCTTTAAGTAATGTAATACACTGAGCTTCAGGGGATGAGCTGTTCCCCATGACTCTTTTTAATCAATTCTACCTCTGAATTTTTAATCCATTTATTTCAGTGGTGGGATATAGTTCCCATGAAATTTTTCTAATTCTTCCCTGACTTTGTCCTTCAAGAGGTGAAAGAATCCTCATGAAACTTTTTCTCCTTCTACCCTTGACTTCCAAGGCGTGAGAGAAGCCTCACCTAACTTTTTCTCCTTCTACCATTGATTTCCAAGGGGTGAGGATTTCCTCGTGATTTTTACCCCTAATTCTACCCTTGATGTTTTTCTTTTCTTTTTTTATTAAATTTTATTAATTTTAATGAACATTTAGAGAGATTTTGTATTTCCATTCATTCATTGTGGCACTATTTTCTCTACCCTCCTCCCCAGTTTTTTCCTCTTCCCCCGCCTTGAAATTCTGTTTTAATTGTCCAATTGTGCCGAGTGCAACTTCGCTGCCAGCAGCCGAAGAAGACTCAGACAAACAGGATTCGTTGCAGAAGCTTTATTGAACAAAAGAAAATGGCAAAAATGGCCCCGTCTTCTTCCCCGGCACTTGCTTATATCCCTCTC
>NW_006399984.1:4198902-4200102 GCF_000299155.1 Elephantulus edwardii | reverse complement strand
CCGGCTCTTATATAGACGACAGAGACAGTAAAGGCAAAGAAGTAGGATACCGAGGAGGATAAAGGCAAACGCTCCCATTCCCGCCCACTCTTTCAGGTAAGGCACAGCTTGTGAAATCCAGGTCATCAAGCCTTTCGATAATGACAGGTCAACTCGTGTCAAATTCACATTCAAGGCAGGCATCCTGAATCTCTGGATAGGATCACAATTTTTCTTTTAACATAGTAAACCACACATCAGTAGATTCTTGATTATACAAAGCCATCATAGCCTGATTAATTAAAATCTCCCTCCTTTTATATTTTCTATTAAAACAACAAAATACTAAGATTAGTCCCACACATCCCCCTACTGCAATCAATCCCAGGGTTCCTAAACCAGCCCATTCCTTAAAAAATGAAAAAACAGATAACAACCATGTACTTAGAGACTCTGCCACCGGTAATGAAACGCGAGAAGCATTCACATTAAGAACAGCAAGCCGAAGATCTTCCAGTGTTCTTTCAAAAGTCATAGTCCATTCTCCCTTTAATGCAGAACTGAGGTTACGGGCTAAATCCGCAGCTCTGGACAAATTCTGAAATGGCAAATTGGTTATACATAGTCCTTGTAGATTGACTTGACAGCCAATCATTGACATCTGTCCAAGTATATCCACCTGATCTTGCAATAAATCTACTCTTTGATTCACCATCATGAGTCCAGCCTTCAATTGAGCATTGATTTCCTGTTGGTAAGTTAAAGCAGTAGCTGTATGAGCTGTTAAATTATTAAGAGCATTGGCAGTCAGTACAGTGGAGGTCATAGAAACAGCTGCTGTAGCATTAGCGGCTACTGCCGCAACCACAGAAAGGATGAGTGTTATTATAATACCCACTGCTCTTTTGCCTCGCCTTAGATCAGGAGTTAGGGATGCTTCGACTGGCCATGGAACAAAAGTGGGTAATCTGACTACGACAGCCACATTATAACTAGAATTCCAACATTGAACTAATAAACAAGAATGATTTAGACAGTCTATCTTATTATCATTTAAAATATTCTTGGCTACTAAAAACATAAATGGAGGGGCCACACACACAGGGGTATCAGTATAAGAAATATTTTTAGTCTTTTGCAGATATTTTTCCAATTTTGCCAACACCATTTGTTAAAAAGGCTGTCGTTCCCCCACTTCACTGATTTCATCTCCTTGTCAAA
>NW_006399984.1:4192948-4194083 GCF_000299155.1 Elephantulus edwardii | reverse complement strand
GGCTAGAAATATTAACAATATCGTCATTTCCAATCCAGAGATACATGTTCCAATGCAGTTCCTATTTTCCATAAATGGTTTTGGTAAGAGAAATGTTGCAAATGTGGATACATTTCCACTATTCCTCCTCCATGCCACGACATAATGTCATTAGCATGAGCAGTTATAAATCCATTGCCATCCTTACTCTAACTTCTTTTTTATTAAAATTTAAATTTGTTTTTAATTTCAGTAAAAATTTACAGAGGCTTTGGATTTCCATTCATTCATTGTTGCACATTTCTCCCCTCCCTAGGCTCCCCCCCAGAACACTACCCTCTTGGAAAAGTAAAAGAAAAATTCTTTCATTGTTTTACAAACCCTCCCTCAGGACTACTCCACCATTTAGCCATCGCTCTAGACTACTGTCATGACAGAAATACCTAATCACATATCTCTTCCAAAGAGTTCTCTCCTTTCTTTGTTTCAGTGCAGTATACATTATTGAACCCATTTTACTCAGTCTCTCCCCAACCCCAAGGTCAGTCCTCTTTTACAATAGTGGCACCATGCAATATTTTTCCTTAATTCTACCCTTGACTTCTAAGTAGTGAGGATTTCCTCATGGACCCTGTCTTAAATTTTCCTGAAAGCTTCACTTACCCTGATCAAATTCACTTTTGGTTTCCTGGTGTCTGCTCAGAAAAGAGAGAGAAATAAAGAGAAACCACCACCTTGTCCAAAGAGAGACTACTACCTTGTTCCTCTTTTGGGCACCAGAATGTTGTAGACTAAGTGTAAAGTATTTTTTTTAGAGTAAAGTATTTTTATAATTATTAATAATGAGACAGACAACCAGGAATGAAATAAGACAGAGTATGTAAAAGACAGGGGGCCAGCAGTTCCAAGGACTGAAGGACCTCAAGCCACTCCTCTTGGTGTATTTATTGAGAATCAGGGGAAGGAAATCATAAACATAATTCTCTTGTAAATGAAGTAGGAAAATGAGATATTGTTAAGGAAGAAATGGAATGCATAAATATTGACATACTAGGAACTGGTGAGATGAGATGGACTGGCATGGGGCATTTTGAGTCGGATGACCATATGATATATTACTCTGGAGATGAAAAGGTGAGGAAAAATGGAGTTGCTT
>NW_006399984.1:4186887-4189241 GCF_000299155.1 Elephantulus edwardii | reverse complement strand
CTTGGAGGCAAGGATTCTGAGGCTCCGTCTAACATACTTTGGATATGTTGTGAGGAGAGACCAGTCCTTAGAGAGGGACATCATGCTTGGGAGGCTGGAGGGATGGCGCAGGAGCGGAAGGCCCTCTATGAGGTGGATTGATTCAGTGACTGGGATAATTGGGATGGGAGTTGGAGACAGTGCGATTGGCACAGGACAGAGCGGAGTTTAGGGCTGTTGTACATAGGGTCGCTATGAGTCGCAGGCGATTCGATGGCACATACCAACAACAACAAACAAATGAAGTAGAAGTTTTTTCTGTTGTCAACCTAATGATTAGCTCAGGAAGAAAGTATTTCACTGGTATTAACTCTCCTGCTGTGGGGGTGGGGAGGCAGGGCTAGTTATCTCTTGTTTGCAGGAAACAGCTCATTTCCTGTAATATGTCATAAGAGAAATCCTTACTTATAAATTTGTAATTCCTTCAATGCCTGAACAAGCATATGGTTTTTCATATAATATTTGGTATGAAATTTGGCTTCCCATAGTCTATGTGCCTATCATTGTACCAGTACCATGCTGTTTTGGTTACTACCACTGTGTAGTAGGTTTTGAGATCAAAGAGTGCTATGCCTCCAACCTCATTTTTGTTTCTCAGAAGTATTTTACTTATTCGGGAGTCTCTTGCCTCTCCAAATAAATTTGATAATTTCCCTTTCAATGTCCTTGAAAAATGAATTTGGTCTACATCCAAGAGAAGATAAAATAGATGAATGGGACCTTTTAAGAATCAAATCCTTTTGCACATCCCAAAACTTCTCCAGTAGGGTAAAAAGGAAAGACACAAATTTGGAAAAAATATTTGGTAATGACATGTCTGACAAGGGACTTACATCTAGGATTTATAAAATACTCGAGCACCACAACAAGATAAAAGTAAATAACCCGATTGAAAAATGGGCACAGGATATGAACAGACACTTCACCAAAGAAGACATTCAGATAGCAAACAAACACATGAAAAATGTTCAAAATCCCTAGCTCTAAGAGAGATACAAAACAACTATGAGATATCATTTCACCCCAGTAAGAATAGCAAAATTTGACAGAACAACAAACATCAAATGCTGGTGAGTTTGCAGAGAAACTGGAACACTTACTCACTGTTGGTGGAACTGTAAAATGGTGCAGCCACTATGGAAGGCTGTATGGTGCGTTCTCAAAAAGTTGCAAATAGAAATGTCATTTGACCCAGCAATTCCACTACTGCGAATTTACCCTAAAGAAACCATAACTTCAAGCAGGAATAAAAAAAAAAAGAAACCATAACTGCCACTCAAGCAGATATATGTAAAACCATGTTTATCATGGCTTTGTTAGCAATAGCAAAGAGCTGGAAACAACACAAGTGCCCATCAACAAGCAAATGGATAGAGAAGCTGTGGTATATTAATACAATGGAATACTACACAACATTGAAAAATAAGGAACTGATGAAATATTATGCAAAATCTATGACCCTGTAGGACATTATGCTGAGTACAAAAGGACAAATATTGCATAGGGCTACTGTTGTAAAAAGGACCGACATCAGTGTTGAAGGAAGACAGAAAAGGAAGGGAGGAATGATGTATATTGCATTGAAACAGATGAGAGAGAGATCTGTTTAAAAGGGACATATGAATGAGTATTCTTGTCATTAAAGAAGTCCAGAGTGAAGGCTGCGTAGTGGAGTGGACTTGGGGGGAGGGATTGCATAAAAACGAGTTTTTCTTTTTAAGGAGAAGAGTGAATTGGGGAGGGGAGAAAAGGGTGGGCAAGGGGAAAAGTTAAACAATGAAAGACTGGAAACCCTAAGTCTCTGTAAACTTTCATTAAAATTAATTAAAAAATAATCACCAGAAGTGGAGTGGACCCTTCCCTCTACATGACACAGCTCCCTGACAGAGGATAAAGCTAGAACAGAGAGATCTGCAGGAATACTGAGCCTACAGACACTGAGAGAAACAAAACTTTCCTTAAAAAGAGAACTTTTGTCCTTAACTGTAAGAGAATAAATATCTTTTTGTTAAAACTATCTACTTGGCACATCCATGTTTATTGCAGCTTTGTTCACAATAGCAAGGACTTGGAAAAAACCTAAGTGCCCATCAACAAATGAATGGATAGAGAAGCTGTGGTATATTCACACAATGAAATCCTATGCTGCATTGAAAAACAAGGAACTCATGCAATATTATTAAAAATGGTTGACTCTCTAGAACATTATGCTGAGTGAAATATCCCAGTCACAAAAGGACAAATATTGCATGGTGCCACTGTTGTAAAAGAGGACTGACCTTGGGATTGGGGAGAGACTGAGTAAAATGGGTTCA
>NW_006399984.1:4183454-4185330 GCF_000299155.1 Elephantulus edwardii | reverse complement strand
TGCCAAAGGGGCCCTTTAGAGTAGTGAGAGATCATCTTCACCCTGAAACCTACAGCATCCCTTTTCAGCAGGGAGTAGCTATGAGAATACGCTATCCCCTTTTCCTCATGAATCAGGATGAAGCCTCTCTCAGGGAGGAGTGGTAGGGAATGGCAAAGGACACTCTGACAAAGGAGATTAGTCAGAACTGGCTTTGACTAGCACTGTGGCAATTGGACAATTAAAACAGATTTTGAAGGTGGAAAATAAAGAAGAATGAACTGGGGAGGAGGGTAGAGAAAATAGTGCAACAATGAATAAATGAAAATCCAATATCTCTCTAAATGTTCATTAAAATTAATAAAATTAAATAATTAGAAATAAAAGGAATTACCTCATAGGGCCCGAATGGGCCGGGTACAAATAGAAACATTACAATCACTTGATAGGGCCCGGATGGGCCAGATACACAGTTCAATAAAAAACACACATTAAAAAAAAACAAACAAACCAAAAAAACTATCCACTTGGGATATCTTTTAGTATCTCTGTTGTAGCAACATTAGATAAAATGACAGAATTCTTGTTAAAAGTAGGAGCAGAGGGTAAAATGAATTTGATTATACAATCTCAAAAAATTACTCTCAAAAACTTTCATACCAAATTCTCTCAGCAGTTTAGCTGTGATAAAAATTCACAAAAAAACCCTTAAAATCTTAAAATGCTTCTCCTTTCAGTTCTTTTTTCCTGATGAATGTATTTATTCTCTCAGACTAAAATTTTTATAATAAAAACTTAATTTTCTGATGACATATCCTCTAGGTGTCTGATGTGGTCTAGGCTGACTACTATTTCCTTATGCATGAAGTTACTCATGAAAAAATAAAGCATTATTTTAAGGAGTGGATCTATATTTGAGAAAAATCATCTACTGTGGTTAGTCATGACTTCAGTCAAAATGAGTTAATTTTTTTTTTATAGTGTACTTCAGTTCAACATCAAGAAAGCAAAGATTCTCACCACTGGGTTGATTGGCAGCATTATGATAGATGGTGAAGACATTGAGATTGTTAACAGCTTTAGTTTGCTTGGCTCCACAATCGACACTCTTGGTACCAGCAGCCAGGAAATCAAAAGAAGAATTGCATTGGGAAAATCTGCTGTCAGGAACTTTCCCAGAATACTGAAAAGCAGCATCATCCATCTAGATATCTACTAAGGTGTGCTTGATTCAGGCCATAGTCTTTGCAGTTGTTTGCTATGCATTAGAAAGCTGGACAATGACTAAGGATGGTAGAGAATTGATGCCTTTGAGCTGTGATGCTTGAGAAGAGTATTGAATATACCATGGAGTGACAGAACAAACAGGTTCAGCCTGGAGAGGGGGAAACCAGGCTGTTCCTTATAGGCAAGGATTCTGAAGCTTTGTCTGACTTACTTTTGTCATGATGCAAGGAGGGATCTGTCCTTGGAGAGGGACATCATGCTTGGAAGGGTGGAGAGACAGCACAGGAGAAGAAGACCGTTGATGAAATGGATTGATTCAGTGACCAGGGTAATGAGAGCATGTGTGTCAGAGACAATAATGTTGGCACAGGTTAGAGCAGATTTCAGGGCTATTGTACATAGGGTCACTATGAGTCACGAGCAACTGAACAGCATATAACAACAATAACAGCAACAACAGCTTCAGTTCAATGTTAATCCAAATGACACTTTTCCTTCATATGTGAACTGTACATGTATTACTTGAACAGTAACTTTACAAGGTATAATTTGTCCTTTTGTGATTGGGATATTTCACTCAGCATAATGTTCTCCAGAGTCAACCATTTTGAATAATATTGCATGAATTCCTTGTTTTTCAATGCAGCATAGTATTCCATTGTGCGAATAT
>NW_006399984.1:4180860-4182153 GCF_000299155.1 Elephantulus edwardii | reverse complement strand
GAAAAGGTCCTTTGTACTTCTGGTTAAATTTATTCCCAAGTATTTAATCTTGTGATTAGCTATTGTGAAAGGTATTGTTTCTCTTAGTTTCAGCTCTAACAGCAGACTTGCCCATCGCAATACGTTTTTTTCTTTCCTGGCTGCTGGTGCCAAGAGTGTTCACCACGGAGCCAAGCAAACTGAAGCTGTAAACAATCTCAATCTCTTTGCCCTCCATCCAATTGGTCCAGTGGTGAGAATCTTTGTCTTCATGATATTGAGCCTCAGTCCATACTGAAGGCTGCAGTCCTTGCCCCTCTGCAGCAAGTGCATGAGGTCCTCCTCATTTTCAGCGAGCAGGGTTGTGTCATCTGCATAATGCAGATTGTTAATAGATCTTCCACCAATCCTGATGCAACACCTCTCTTCATAGAGCCCAGCTTCCTGGATAATCTGCTCTGCATACAGGTTGAAAAGGTGTGGAGACAGGACACATCCCTGGAGAACATCCTTCCCAATTTTAAAGCATGCAGTGTTACCCTGCTCTGTTCTGACGACTGCCTCCTAGTCCAAGTATAGATTTCACATTAGCACGATTAAATGTTATTGGATTCCCATTCTTCTCAGAGTCAGCCACAGTTTGTTATAATCCACACAGCCAAACGCCTTTGCATAATCAATGAAACATATATAGAGATTCTTCTGTTAATCCCTGCTTTCAGCTAAGATCCATGTAACATCAGCTACAATATCCCTAGTACCACGACCCCTTCTAAACCCAGCCTGGACTTCTGACAATTCTCTGCTGATGTGGTGTTCCAGTCGGTTTTGGATAATCTTCAGTAGAATCTTGCTTGCATGTGAAATCAATGAGATTGTTCTGTAGTTTCCACACTCTTTTGGGGCACCCTTCTTTGGAATGGGAAGAAATATACATCTTTTCCAGTCGGTTGGCCAGGTGATTGTGCTCCAGATTTCTTGGCACAACTTGGTGAGCACATCCAAGACAGCATCTGTTAGCTGAAATACGTCAATTGGTATGCCATCTCTTCCGGGGGTCTTATTTTTTGCTGTTTCCTTCAAACCAGCTTAAACTTCTTCCTTCATCACCATAGTTTCTTGCTCATATGTTATTTCATTAAATTCTTCCATGTCTGCCAATTCCTTTTGATACAATGACTCAGTCAGTGTATTCCTTTCATCTTCTTTTAATACTTACTGGATCATTTAATATTCTGCCTAAAGCATCCTTGATTATAGCAACTCTAGGTTTGAATTTGTTCTTCAGTTCCTTGAGCTTAAGAAATCCTGAAC
>NW_006399984.1:4177416-4179240 GCF_000299155.1 Elephantulus edwardii | reverse complement strand
CATCTGACTCAAAATGCCCCATGCCAGTCCATCTCATCTCTCCAATGCCTAATATGTCAATATTTATGCGTTCCATTTCTTCCTTAACAATTTCTAATTTTCCTACATTCATGGTTCTCACATTCCATGTTCCAGTCACTAGGGTCTGCTTACAACTGTTCCTCTTCCTTTGTATTTCCATACTTGAGAGTTCTACCTAGGTTGCCCTTTCTGTTAGTCTACATGTGTTCTTTTGTACATAGAGTTTTCAGAGGCCCGCTATTTCAGAAGTGGGTGGCCAATCCTTCTTCCTAGTCTGTCTTGATCTGAATGTTCATATTTAGAGGAGTATCTGACAGACAAGCAATTTGTGGAGCAGTAAAAGATAAATCCCTCATTGTGGAGTTAACCATTACTTACAGTGTTGACCCTGCCATTAGCCCAGTGCCTTGACCCATTCATTTCCCAGCTCCACCCTCCACCAGGATACCCCTTCACATCTACCAATGACTAGGGATGATAGAAAAATAATTGATGACTTTGAGCTGTGGTACTGGAGAAGAGTGTTGGATATACCATGGACCGCTAGGAGGATAAAGAGTTTCATCCTGGGGAGGCTAAACTTTGGAGAGCATGATTCTGATACTTTAGGCATGTTGCAGGGAGGGACCAGTCCTTGGAGAGGGACATCATGTTTGGAAGGGTTGAGGAATAACACAGAGCACAAGAGGGGAATACCCTTGATGAGATGGATTGATTCAGTGACTGGGGTAATAGGAATAGATGTCAGAATAGAGCAGGATTCAGAGGTGTTGTACATAGCGTCATTATGGTTTGCAAGCAATTCAATGGCATGTAACAGCAACAAGCCTTCTAAGCTTGGTTCCAGTTTGTCTCTCATGGACTTTTTGGTTTTGAGCTTTACTCTCAGATCTCTGTTCCACCATGAGCTGATTTTTGTGTGTGGTGGGAAATGTGGATCCTGTGTTTTCTGCAGGTAGCATTTCAGTTTATCAGAACCGTTTGTTGAAGAGGTTTTCATTTCCCCATTTAATAGATTTTATTTCCTGGTTGAATATCAGTTGACCATAGATAGCTGGGTGCATTTCTGGGATCTCAATTCTGGAATCTCTTGATCTATGTGCCTGTCATTGTTTTGGTTACTACCTCTCTGTAGAAGGTTTTGAAGTCAGGGAATGCCATGCTTCTCACTTCATTTTTATTTCACTTTAACATTGATTTATTTATAAAGTTCTAATACATTGTTTTTCAATCCCATTTCATTTCTGTTTTTTTTTTCAGTAATTCTTTGCTCATTCAGGATCTCTTTCCTTTCCAAATAAACTTGACATTTTCGCTTTCAATGTACTTGGAAAATTAGTATGATATACATTGAACATGTAAGTTGCTTTTGGTAGGATTGTCATTTTCACAATATTGAGTCTTCCTATCCATGACATTTTCCCATTTATTTAAGTCGTTTATTATGTTTTGCAGAAATGTTCTGTAGTTTTCTTTATACAGGTCTTTTAAGTCTCTAGTTAGGTTCACTCTCAAGTATCTTAGTGGTTGGTGACAATAAATGGTTGGAAGTAGGAGTGGCATCCACTTGCGAAACAGCATACCTTCGGAAACTGTATGAACTTTGATAAATGTTGATAGCTATAGAAAGGCTTCAGGCCTTTTGTTCATAGGGTTACTATGAGTCGTACTAAATTTAAAGGCAATCATCAGCAACAACAACATTGTACATGGTATTACTTTCTTAGCTTCCTTCTCTGTGTTTTCTTTGCTACTTTGTTGTTGTTTTTTTGTTTTTTTGTTTTTTTTTTATTAAATTTTTTT
>NW_006399984.1:4148247-4177242 GCF_000299155.1 Elephantulus edwardii | reverse complement strand
CCACAGTGCTTGTCAAAGCCAGTTCTGATTAATCTTCTTTGTCAGTGTATCCTTTGCCATTCCCTATCACTCCTCCCTGAGAGAGACTTCACCCTGAGTCTTTGCTACTTTGTAGAGGAGTCCCACTGATTTTGGGATATTGATCTTGTATCTTGCAACCCTACTAAATTGGTCCACTAGTTCAAACCATTTTTGTGTTGCTTTTTTGGGGTTTTCTGTGTACACTATCATATCATCTGCATATAACAATAGTTTAATCATCTTTTTTTCTGATCTTGAGTCCGTTTATTTCCTTCTCTTGTTGTATGGCCCTAGCAAGTACTTCCAATACAACATTGAATTGAAGTGGTGGCAGTGGGCATTCTTTCTTGGTCCCTGTTCTCAAAGTAAATGCTTTTAGTTTTTTTCCATTGAAAATAATATTGGCTCTTGGGTTTGCATATATACTTTTCACTATGTTGAGGAAATTCCCTTTTATTCCAATTTTCCTGAGTGTCTTAATCAGGAAGGGATGTTGGATTTTGTAAACGGTCTTTTTTCATCAATTGATAGGATCATCTGTTTTTTGTTATTTGCTTTGTTAATATGTAAATTATGTTGATTGTTTTTCTTTTGTTGAAATATCCTTGAGTACTTGTAGTAAACGTTGGACGTGATGATTTTTTTTTATGCGTTTGGATTCTCTTGGCTAGAATTCTGTTAAGGATTTTTGCATCTATATTTATGAGCGATATTGGTCTGTAGTTTTCTTTCTTGGTAATATCTTTGCTTGGTTTTGGTATTAGGGTTATGCTTGCTTCATAGAATGACTCTGGGAGTGTATCTTCTTTTTCTCTTTTTTAAAATAACTTAAGGAGGATTGGTGGTAGATATCTCTCAATGTTTGGTTTTAGTCCAGGACTTTTTGAATGGGGGAATCTCTCAGAGAGCTAAGAAAATTCTTTCCTCTGCTTGTAGCTCTGTATCCTAAAGTCTCTTGTCCTGTTTGGCCCCTGATATGGCCACACAGTCACAGAGTCAAGGACCCCCAGAGGAGGGACCTGTAACCCCAAGGTAGCCTCAGTCCTGTCTCCTCACAAGCAATGGAGAGTGGTCGCAAATCTATTCTTAATAGGGTTTTTAAGTTCATTTGGAATGCACTCAAGATCCTGTTATGGTTCTCATGAACTTCTTTCCATTCTCTTCACCTTTAGTTTGAACTTGCATATTAATGGCTGGTTGTCTGTTTCACAGTCAGGCCCCTAATCTGGTTTTGACCACTGATACTGAGCTTTTGCATCATCTTTCCATAGAGATGGTCAGTCTTATTCCTATGTAGTCCATTCGATGAAGTCCATGTGTATAGTTGCCATTTATGGTTTATTAAAAACCATTTGGATTGATAAAATATTCCTTGCCCAACATTCTTTCATGTGGTCTCCAGCCAAAAAGCAGTTGTCTATACAGAACAAGGCAATATTGTGTGATTTAAAATCAAGAAAGGTGTGCATCAGGGTTGTATCATTTCTCTATACCTATTCATTGTGAATGCTGAGCATATCATTGAAGAATCTGAACTGTATGAAAAAGAATGTGACACTCGTGTTAATAACCTGCATTATGAAAATGACACAACTTCCTTACTCAAAGTAAAGTAGACTTGAAGCATTTACTGCGGAAGATCAATGTGATTGATCTTGATGAAAAACTTCAATATAGATTACATCACAGCTTCAAGAGAATAAGAAGTCCTCACTGCTGGACTAATGGGCAACATCATGAGAGATGGAGAAAATACTGAAATTGTCAATCTTTAATTTTAATTTTATTTGATCCACAGTCAACACCCTTAGAAACAGCAGTCAGGAAATGAAAAGGTGTGCTACCTTGGTGAAATTTTCTGTGAAGGACCTTTACAAAGTGCTAAAGCGCAAAGACTAAGGTGAATCTGATCAAAACCTTGTATTTCCAGTTGCTTCCTATGTGTCAGGAAGTTAGACAATGAATAAGGAAGACCTAAGAAGAACTGATGCCTTTGAATTCTCGTGTTGGTGAAGAGTATTAAATATACCATGGACTAGCAAAAAAAAAACCAAGTTATGTTGAAGGAAGTGCAGCCAGAGGGCTACTTAGAGGTAAAGATGGTGAAATGTCACATCACTTACTTTGGTCATATTTTCAGGAGGAACTAGTCCTTGGAGAGGAATATCATATTAGGAAAGAGGGTTGATGAAAAAGAGGAAGATCATCAGTGAGATGGACTGATGCAGTAACTCCCACAATGGACTTGATCATGAGAGAAATCATGATGATGATGATGATATAGGATCATATCTGTTGCTCATAGAGTCATTGTTGACTTGATCACACCCAACAGTAACAATCATTTATACATTAAATTACCTAGAGTCACATGATCTCATTTATCTCCTGTATATTAGATAAATCTCGTAGAAGGAGATTGCCCATCTTTTTCCCATGGAGCTGCTAGTGGCTTCAAACTGCCAGTGATATACCACCTTTGGGTTAATAGTACAACTCCCTATAGTCTATGTCACAAGAGCTTCCTGCTTCATTGAAAGTGAACTTGATAGAGATCACAGTATAAGGTCCTGAGAAGACTGGCCAAGAGATACAGATCAAAACACAAAAACATTTAAAAAAAAAAAACACCCAATCTAGTATTACTGGTCTGTTAGTCACCCTTTGAACCTAGAGTACAAACACCCATATAGATAGGGTCATTATGGATAAGCAGTGAGCTTGGTTTGGTGAGTTTTTAAAATGGTAGTGTTGGAAGGGCAGACAACATAAGCAGACATAATAACACGTCACACAACTTTTCTCCTCACTAGCTTAACAAGACCAATTAAAACCCAAAGAGAATCTGTGGAGAATTTTATTTTATTCTCAATTTTAATATATTAAAAATGTCTTAGACTTATTTTTATAAGAAGATTTAGGTGTGTTTTTTAGAGGTTTTCTTTTTCCCAATTAAATTATTAAACACCAACCAAGATCCAAGGAGTCTGTAGAGGTTTGACTTGACTAGCAGCTCTGAGTTGCTTATACTTTCCTCACTGTTAGTAAAGCCTGGTGGAATTTGGAGGGGAGGACAAAAGTTGTTGTAAAAACTTCCAGCTTCCAAAACCCAGGACCTTCCCAAAACTAATTTGGGTTGGGGATCTTAGTCTCAGAGACCTATAGGAAAATCATTATGAGTTGGAATTGACTCTATGTCATTGAATTGAGTTAATCATGCCTGAGTTTGAGCAACTGTTAAAGGTCTTTGATCCAATTCAGAATGTGCTATAAAGTCAGAAAGTCAAGTGCACAGTGCCATAGCAGTGTGGCAGTGAAGCCTAGAGTCAGTGCTTTTACCCTCATTGAACCTCAGCCACCTTATTTGTAAAGTGGAAATTTATGGGTTTTTTTGTGGTGTGGTTTTGTTTTTTTTGTTGTTTTTTTTAAACAAAGTTTGTGCCAGATAGAGTGAGAATAACAGTTCCTCACTCCCCCAGAGCAGAAAGCAGGTAAGATCCTATAGCCCAAACCCATGGTGCCTCTAGACCCACACAAGCCGCATCAAGAGGTTAATTTATTCGTTGCTGAATCACAGTTATGGTACTAACAATGGGGTTTATTAGGGAAGGATGTTGGAGAGTGGGGGAGGCAGAGAATGTCAGCATAAACAAGTCCAAGTTTCAGCCCAAGTTCCAAGGCACCATTCCTCAGGCTCTGGGTTCAATTCAGCAGTCAAATCCAAATTATCCAGCAAGGTTTTCCTCAGAGCTGCTATAAGTCAGCTTCTCCTTCAAGCATCTGGCAAAACCAGCAAAAATCTTTAACTGTGGCCTTTATCTTAGGGCTCCTCTGCTTACACCTTGCCACAGTCTCTCCATAGCAGTGCTATGTTCTCTCTACAACCATCACCACCAGTGTCTTGCTACAGTCTCCCTCACATCTTGCCTCCACAAGTCTTGTTACCCTCAAGTCTTGCCACCCAGTCTGAGAAGTACTCTTTCTCTTATCCTAGTCCCACAGCTGTTTTGCAAGATCAATGGTCCATAGTTAAGGAAGTTGGAGACCAAAGGAGACTAACTGTAATGGCATAGGAAAAAAAAGTCAACTTTTAGGCTAACACCACATAGGATTTATCTTCTAGCAAGCTCTCTTTTTCAGGTTTGTCAGGAAACCCTTAAAACTGCCAACTGACAAAAGAAAAGTAGCATGTGTACTGCAAGAGTGGGTCATGAGAGATATTCACAAAGCAGAAAGGAAACATGGGGCGAGGGGAGCAATTCAAAGTATGGTTTCTCACAGTTTAGAAGGTGGTTGTTAGTGTTCTAAAGGACCAAGAGTCAAGGAAGCTTTTTTGTTTGTTGCTATTATTTTAGTAGGGCGTTCTCATGGCATAATCTATAGGGAATTGCACTGCTAAACCAAAGGCTGTGCCTCTCTGACAACTCAAACCCAGTACCTCTGAGGGAGAAAGATTGGCAGTCTCTCTGATTATTTATGGTCTTGGACCCACCTGAAGGGTCAGTTCTGACTCGAAGATAATGAAGTTTCTTTTTAAAAATAATTATTATTTTACTAAGGACAGAAGATTACAAAGGGCAGCTGGAGAAGACAAAGTATTGTAACAAAATGCATAAAGAGTTCAAGTTGGAGAATTAAAAGGGAGGAACTCTCTCAGCATTTCTCAAGCTGAAAGAACTGAAAAACGAAATCAAGCCTTGAATTGTACTGTGAATCATGCCTGTGTGAAAGTTGCCATGGGAAGAAATCTTGAATGATCAAAAAAGCAGTACAAGAAGGTGGGAGGAATACACAAAGTCACTGTACAAAAAAAAATGAACTGGTGGACAGTAAAAAATTTCAGGAAGCACCTTATGAATAAGAGCCAAGGATAATAAAGGAAGAAATTCAGGCTGAACTGAAGACACTGGCTAAAAATAAAGTCCCAGCAATAGATGGAATACGGATTGGCATTTTTCAACCAACAGATGCAATCCTGGACATTATCACCATTCTAAGCCAGGAAATTTGGAGGACCACTGACTGGCCAACTGACTGAAAGAGATCCATATTTGTTCCCATTCCTGAGAAAGGTGATCCAAAAGAGTATGGAAATTATCAAACAATATCATTAATATCAAATGCAAGCAAAATATTGCTGATGATCATTCAAAAACAGCTGGAACAGTACATTGATAGGGAACTTCCAGAAGTTCAAGCTGGGCTTAGAAGAGGCAATGGCATGAGAGATAACATTGCTGATATCAAATGGATTCTGACTGAAAGAATATAAGAAGAATGCCGATCTATGTGTTACTGACTATGTAAAGGCATTATACTGTGGATCATAGCAAACTGTGGGTAACATTAAGAAGACTAGGAATCCCAGAACTCTTAATTTTGCTCTACAAAATCTATACCTAGACCAAGAAGTTGCTGTTCAAATGGAACAAGGGAATACTGTATGGTTTAAAATCAAGAGGGGTGTGTTAGAGGTGTATTTTTTCACCATACCTATTCACTCTGTACACTGAGCAAATAATTCATGAAGGTGGACTCTGTGAAGAAGAATGTGGCAGCAGAATTGGAGGAAGACTCATCCACAATTTACAGGGACCTGAAACACGTGTTGTGGAAGGTCAAAGACTAAAGCTCAATATAGATTATATCTTAACATCAAGAAGACAAAGGTCCTTACTGCTAGGTCAGTGGACAACATCATGATAGAAAAGAATTTAAATTGTTAATTTCATCTTGCTTGGATCCACAGCTAACACCCCTGGGTACCAACGATCAGGAGAAAAGGAGACATATTGCTTTGGGCAATTCTACTGTCAAGGTCCTCTCCAGAATACTGAAGAGCAGTGATGTCAGTTCAAAGACTTAAGGTGCACTTGATCCAGGCCATGATTTTTTTCCATTATTTGCTGTGCGTCTGAGAGGTAGACAGTGTATAAAGATGACAGAAAAAGAATTGATGCCCTTGAGTTTCTGTGTTGGAGAAGGATACAGGATACTGCATGGACTGCCAAAAAAAACCCAAACAGGTATATATGTCTTGGAAAAGGTGCAACTGGAGTGCTCTTTGGAGACAAGGATAGCAAAACTTCATCTCTCATTCTTTGGACATATTTCTTGGAGAAGTTATTCTTTGGAAAAGGGTATCATGTTTGGAAGAGTGGTGGGTCAGCAAAGGAGAAGAAGACCTTTATTGAGATGGATTGACATGGTGATTGCTGCAGTGGGCTCAAGTGTATCAGAGATAGTGAGGATGGCACAAGATAGGACAAGATTCAGATCTGCTGTTCATAGGGTTGCTATGAATTGTACTTGACTCAACAGCACCTAACAACAAGCCCTGGGGATGCAGTGATTATGGGTTCAGACGCTAACTGAAAGGTTAGAGGTCAGATCCAACAGGTGCTCCCTATGAGAGAAGTCCTAGACTCTGCTCCTATCTATAAACATTCTCTCCTCTCTCTCTCTCTCTCTGCTGTCAAGTCAGAACTGACACTTAGCTAATCCTTCATTATGTCTCTGAGGTTGTAAATTACACAGGTGTATACAGCCTTGGAAACTCTGTAGAAGTTTTACTGTGTCCTGTAGCATCACTGTAAGATTGTTGAGGCTAAATCAACTCAGTGGCAAGAGTTTTGTTCTTGTCATTGTTGCAGGTAGTCGAGTACTTGGATGCTAGCCAGAAGACTGCTAACCTAGAGATGCTTCAGAAGAAAAATCAGCCCTTGAAAACTCTGAATATTCCTCTCAGACACAAATTAAATTACCGTGAGTTGACTAGATGGCAACTGGTTATTTTGCTATTGTTATCATCTTTATGACTTACTTGTCCTAAAATTTCAAATGCATTGCAAGGTCCATGAACTAGGGTCTGAATTATCAGATTTAGATCCTCCTCTTTTCTGGTGAGTTCAGAGAAGTTATTTGTTGGACTTCAACCAGCTGAATCACTGTTGTCCCTTTGGCCATCATTTGCCTACCCAGGACATGAATAAAACAAACTGAAAACACTGAAAAGTGGGAAGATTCACTCTCCTAGAAGTGGGTCCCAGGAGCCATATTTAAGGCTGCAGTCCTTGACCTTCTGAAAGTCCTCCTTGGGACTTCAAGGTTGTGTCATCTTCATAACGCAGATTGTTGAAAAGTCTTCCTCCAATCCTGGTGCCACATTTCTCCACCTAGAGCCCAGCCTCCTGGATAATCTGTTCTGCATATAGAATGAAAAGATTTAGAGATTGGACACATCCCTGGCGTATTCCCTTTCCAGTTTTGAACCATGTAGTGTTTCTTTGCTGTGTTCTGACCTCTGCCTCCTGGTCCAAATATAGGACCAGTTGGGAACAGAGAAGAAGGATCAGTAGTTAGAAAACACAGACCTGGTGGCAGAAATGAAGCTGGAGATAGAAGGATAGAATTTTGTAAAATCAGTTATTTATTCATTGCAAATACTTTTTAAAAGAAACATAAATGCCGGCTATACACATGGATGTCACCATATAGTATGCATAGGAATCAGATTGATTACATATGTGGAAAGAATTGCTGGAGAAGCTCAGTATCATCTGTGAAAACTAGGCCAGGGGATGCTTGTGGAACAGAACTCCAAGAACTGCAAGTTCAAGCTGAAGCTAAGGAAAATGAAATCAAATCCATGGGAACCAAAATTTGACCTTGAGTCTATCCCACCTGAAGTTAAAAACCAGCTCAGTAACAGGTATGAGGCCTTGATCACTAATGAGTGATGAAGACCAGATGAGCTCTGGGAAGATATCAAGAATATTATCAGGTAATAATGTAAAAGGGAAGCATACAAAGACAGGGGAGGAAGAAAAGACTAAGATGGATGTTAGAAGAGACTCTGAATAGTGCACTAGAGAGCCAAGAAGCCAAAGTAAAGGAGGGGGAAAATCAAGAAATTAGGATCTGAACAGAAGATTTCAAAGGGCAGCATGGAAAGACAGAGTATTATAAAAACAACACGGTACTGGTACAACAACAGGCACATAGACCAATGGAGCAGAATTAAGAATCCAGAAACAGACTCAGATATATCTATGGTTAACAGATATTCAACAAGGAAATAAAAATTTTCAAATGGGTAAATGACAACCTCTTCAACTAATGACACTGGCAAAACTGGACTGCTACCTGCAGAAAACTGGAACAGGATACACATCTCACACCATATGCAAAAATTAACTCAAGGTAGATCAGAAACCTGGGAGGAAAGCCCCAAACCATAAAGTTCATAAGAGATAAACTGAGATCAATCCTTGATGGCATAGTCTATGGTATAAAGAGACTATTTCATACAGCCATAAATAATATACAATCTGGATAGGATAAAATTGATGAATGGGACCTTCTAAAGATTAAATTTCCTTGCACATCAAAAACATTTTCCAGGAGGGTGAAAAGAAAACCTACTGACTTGGAAAAAGTATTTGGCAATACTCAATGTCTCAATGAGACAAAAGTTTCATTATCAAGAGTTTATGGAATCCTACAGTGCCTCTGCAAGAAAAAGACTGGTAACACAGTTACAAAATGGTCATGGAAAGAATTTTCACAGTGGAAAATATTTGGATGGCCAACAAACACAAATGTTCAAAGTCACTGACAATAAAAGAGATGCAAATCAAAACCACAGTGTGATGCCATCTCACTCCAGTAGCAGTGGCAAAGTTTAGTAGGACAGCAAGTGATAAATGTTAGGATGTCAGAGATAGGGACTCTTTTACACTGTTGATGGGGTTGTAAACTGGTACAGCCACTCAGGAGGGTAGTCTGGCATTTCCTCAGAAAGCTGAACATAGAAATTCTATATGACCCGACTATTTCACTGATTGGAATATGCTCTGAGAAAATTAGAACTGAGGCACAAACAGAGATTTGTACACCAATGTTCATAGAATCGTAATTCATCATCTCAAGAACATAGAAACATCCTAAATATCTAAACACAACTGAATAGATTGAGAAATTATAGTACATTCACATGATGGATTATGACACAGCGTTCAGGAATAATGATTTTGAAAATTACCACCTAACTTGGTAGTGAACTCAGTCCCATAAGGACAAATACTGTATTAGATTATTATTGTCAAAATAGAAAGATAGCTAGTAAAATGTGTATGAGGGTTCAGGGGGGAGAAAGTATGAGGGACGAGGATGGGCAGGTAGGCAATTATAGGTTCACATAATTTGTTGGGTAGAGGGAATGGTGGGAAAAGGAAATGGGAAAGATCCGGTTTGAAAAACAATGCATACGAACTTTGTAAGTAAACCAGTATGAAATAAAATTTTTAAAAATTTTTTTTTTTTAAAAGTGATGTTAGAAGAGACTCTGAAAATTGAACTAGAGTTTGAGAAGCCAAAACAAAGAATAGCTGAAGTAAAAGAGACAAACAGGATTTAAAGAGCCATTTAAAAAGACAAAGTATTTGATAATGAAATGTGCAAAGAGCTGAAGTTAGCAAATAAAAAGGTAAAAACTCACTCGATCTTTCTCAAGTTGAAAAACAAACTAGAACTTCAAAGTGTAATACTGAAGGATTCTATGGACAAAATTTTGAATGGCCTAGAAAGAATCTGTGCTACAGAGAATTAAGACTGCCTTCAACTTGGATTACATCAGTGATTCTCTTACTTGGATTCACAATCAACATCCATGATAAAAAGAGTGAAGAAATCAAAAGATGTATGGCATTGGGAAAATCTGCTGTCAAGGACTGAGGAGCAATAATTCAATTTGAAGACTAAGGGTACAGTTTATTTAAGCTAAAATGTTTTCAATTAGTCTGACAGTTGGACAATGACTAAGGATGACAGAAGAAGAATCTTTGAGCTGTGATGTTGGAGAAGAGTACCAAATATCCCATGGGCTGGTAAAAGAATAAAAAAGTATTTCTTGAAAATTCAACTAGGGTTTTCCTGACGTGTGAGGGTCATGATGGTCATCTTACATATTTGAGGCTAGTCCTTGGAAAAGCACAGAGTCAGCAAAAGAGAGGAAGACCTCAAAAGAATAAATAACTATAATAGTGGATTCAAGTATATCGGAGATAATGAAGATGACACTAGAAAGGACAAAGTTCAGATTGGTTGTTAATAGGATTGCTATGACTTGTATGTAACTTGACTTGATGGCACCTAACCAACAACAAAATTTATTGCATTGGGAGATATCATTTCTAAGAAGCCCGTTGCTGGGGACAAAACAAGAGGGAGAAAACGACACTTGGTGATGAATTCGTATTGACCTCTTTAGATTACAAGGTGAGAAAACAGGAGATTCAAAGAAACAAGTGATTTGCCCAAGATCACGTAGCCAGGAAGAGAATCTTCATCTACTGATTTCCTCCTTCTCCACGCAGCTACACTATGGAAGATCTAGAGGAACCATGGTTTGAGGATTTTGAGAACTATTCCTACTCCCTGGAATATTACTTTCAGGAGGCAGACTTAGAGGAGAAAGTCCATGTGGGAATTGTCCACTGGGTGTCAGTGGGGTTATACTGTTTAGCGTTTGTTCTGGGGGTCCCAGGGAATGCCACTGTCATTTGGTTCACAGGCTTCAAGTGGAAGAAGACAGTTGCCACCCTCTGGTTCCTCAATCTGGCCATTGCAGATCTCATCTTTGTTCTCTGCATGCCCCTCTACGTCTCCTACGTAGCCATGAACTTCCACTGGCCTTTTGGCATCTTGTTGTGCAAGGCCAATTCCTTCATCGCTCAGTTGAACATGTTTGCCAGTATTTTCTTCCTGACAGTGATAAGCCTAGACCGCTACATTCACTTGGTCCATCCTGTCTTGTCTCACCGACACCGAACCCTGAAGAACGCCCTAATAGTGATCATATTCGTCTGGCTTCTCGCATCTCTGATTGCTGGCCCCGCCCTCTACTTCAGAGATGTTGTGAAGCTCAACAGCCACGTCTTGTGCTATAACAATTTCCATGAGAATGACCCTGATCTCGAACTGATGAGGCACCATGCTCTGACCTGGGTGAAATTCATTGTTGGGTACCTCTTCCCTTTGATAACCATGTCTCATCTTTCAGGTGAAGAAGCGAAACATCGTGATCTCTACTAAGCACTTCTGGACAGTCTTGGCTGTGGTCATTGCCTTTTTGATCTGCTGGACTCCTTATCATCTGTTTAGCATTTGGGAGCTCATGATTTACCACAACAGCTACTTTTTCCAAGTGCTAGAGGCCGGAATACCCATCTCCACCGCCCTGGCCTTCCTCAATAGTTGCTTAAACCCCATCCTGTACGTCCTCATCAGCAAGAAGTTCCAAGTTCGACTCTGTTCCTCTGTGGCGGAGATCCTAAAGCACACGCTGTGGGAAGTCAGCTGTTCAGGCACAGTGAGTAAACAGCTCAGGAATTCCGAAACCAAGAACCTGTGTCTCATGGAAACAGCCCAGTGAGCTGTGACTTACACACGAATCAGCACGAGGCTCTGTGTAGCTCCTGGAACAGATGATTTCAGATTCAGTTGTGTTCCCAGCTTACAGAGCTGATCTTCAGTGATTCACTTTATTGCCATCCTGGTGGTTTGTTGGGGGTTTTGGGGTTGTTGGTTTTTTTTGTGCAGACATAGAACTTAGCAAGGCTCATTATAATTGTTTTGGGGTTTCCTTGCAACTTAAATGATCTGTGTCTTTCTTGCTAACTATAACCACTTGGGCTAATCACCACAGCTACACAATATCAGTTCTCAATTTTTTTAATCTTAATAACATTTTTTTAAATTCTAAAATAGAAGATTTATTAAGAAAACATGCACAAAAATAAATTTATTGCATTGGGGATGTCTGCAGTCAGAGACCTCTCCAAATTACTGAGGAGCAGTTTGAAGACCATAGTATACCTGATTCAGGCCAAGGTCTTTTTAATCATTTTCTGTGTATCTGAGAGCTGGATATTGAATTAGGATGACAGAAAAATTGATGCCATTAAGGTAAGGTGTTGGAGAAGAGTACTGAATATCCCGTGGACTACCCAAAGAGCCAACAGATATGTCTTAGAGAAAGTGGCAACCAGAGTGCTCCTTGGAGGTAACAATTTTGAAACTTCATCTCACATACTTTGGGAATATGGCTAGGAGAGGCTATTCCTTGGAGAGGCACATTATTCTTGGAAAGGTGGAAGGTAAAGAAAAGAAAGGAAGACCCTTGATAAGATTGGCAGAGTGATTGAACCATTTGGTGAAGTTGGCACAAAAGTCAGATCTGTTGTTCATAGTCACTATGAGTCATATTGGACTGGATCACTCCTAACAACAACATTGGTATTGTTTTTCTTATTTTAATTTCTATGTTCACTTTCCTGGTATTGAGAAATCCAATTGATTTTTTGTGTATTGATCTTTTGTACTCCCACTTTGTTGAATTTGTCTACTAAGTTCAATAGTTTTCTTCCTGCATCTTTGGGTTATAATATATGCTATTGTGTCATCTGCAATAGAGATAGTTTTACCTCTTCTTTGCCAATTTGCATTTGTCTTACTAACTTTTCCTGCCTTCTTGCTTTTGTTATGATTTCCAATGCAATATTGCATAGGAGTGGTGATAGTGAGCCTCCTTGCCTCATTTCTGTTTGCAAGGGGGAAACACTTTAATCTGTCTTAATTGAGGATGAAGTTGGCTATTGGTTTAGTGTATATGCTCTTAATTATATTTTGTTAAGAAATTTGGAAGCAGGAATAGCATCCACTTCCTAAACAACATGCCTTTGAAAACTCTATGAACTTTGGTAAATGATGATAGTTATAGAAAGGCTTCAAGCCTTTTGTTCATAGGGTTGCTATGAGTTGTGCTCAACTTGATTGCAATCAACAACAACAAATTCCCCTCTCTTCCTATTTTGTTGAGTGTTCTAATCAGAAAAGGGTGTAGGATTTTGTCAAAAGACTTTTCTGAACTAATTGAGATAATGTCTTGGGTTTTATTCTTTGTTTTGTTGATGTGATGGATTACACTGATTGCTTTTCTTCTGTTGAAGTATCCTAGCATGCTTGGTATGAATGCTACTTGGTCATGATGTATTTCTTTTTATAAGCTGTTGGATCTCTCAGTTAGGAATTTCTTAGGTTCTTTATGTCTATGTTCATGAGAAGCTTTGGTCTGTTGTTTTCGTGTGTGTGTGTGTGTGGTATCTTGTTTGTCTTTGGTATCAGTGTTCTGCTTGCTTCATAGACTGTCACTACCTGTCTGTGTGCTGCTATGATTGATTTCAGAGGAATTTACAAATACACTAGAAAGAAAAGTCTGAAAATTGACTCCTGAAAATCAGGCAAAATATTCTTCTAGATCACAACGGCCAATTAACAATTAAGGTGTTACCTTTCACTGCTGCCTCTAAGCAGAAGGAGTTTTTCCATCTCTTCCCCCCCCCCATCTCTTTAGGACACTAGTTTTCTGAATCCTTGATTCTGTAAATCAAGGACTATTTGTGAAATGAAGTATTTTTTTCTGTTCAGTGATTCCCTGCATTATTGTGGCTTCAGGCTAGTTCTGATGAACCAATGGCAAAGAGCCATGCTTCCCACCCAGAAACAGGTGGCCTGAAACTACCATCTGCTCTGTGAAAGAAAGATGGACATCCTCCTCCCACAGAATTCACACACTCTAGCAACCCTTTGCAGGGCCAGCTATGAGGTAGTGTGGGTCTGAGAACACACAGTTAACAACAGTATACATTTATTTTTAAAAAATTTTTAATTATTATTAATTTTAATGAAAATTTATGGAGACTTTGGATTTCCATTAATTCATTGTTGCACTTTTATACATTTATGGTTTTGCCATGACCTGTGGTGTAGACTCTAGGTCAAATTTTGGTTCTGCTGGATTTGTTTTGATTTTCTGCAGGTGAGGTCCATGTGTAGAGTCACCATTTCTGTTTTTTCTAATACAAAGTATTTGCAAATCATTGATTGTATAAAATTTGATCATTCTGTCTCCAGCCTAATTTATATCAACATATTTTCTGACTACTGCACCATCTTCCTTGTTCCCAACTTTTGCATTCCTGTTATCAATTATTTTCCCCTCCATGTGTTGCAGACCAAGGGTAAAGTAGGTTAAGTATTAATAACAAGATAGAACACCAAGAATGGAGGAGAAAAACAGAAGTGAAGCAGGAGGTGAACAGTTCTCAAAGAACTGAAGCACTGGTCCTAGCTTCCCTGTGTCTTTATTGAAAATTGCCAGGGAGCAAATCATAAAGAGAATTCAGTGCAAATGAAGCTAAGCTCTTTCTACTGAAAACCTTCTACTCGAAGGGGGGATTAGCAAATACAATGCAAGAATCCTATAAAAGCTTAAGTATTGCCTTAGTGTCTATTACCCCTGTAAACATGTAAGGATTGCCTTAGTGCTTCAGGGTGAATTCCAGCTTGTATCTGTCTCCCTCATAATCTGAAGTAGCACTCGGTTTAGTACAAATATTTAGTATGAGATTCGGCTTCCCAAATTCTGTCATTCGCCAGGGTGAGAGTGTGCTTGGACCGGGCCACAGCCTTTAACAGGCTCTGGGAAATGGTGGCAGGAAGATATTTCTGGGCCACTCATACCACACAGGCCTTGACATCTTGCAGCAGAACAATAGTTAGGTCCTGCGAGGAGAGAGGGACACTAATCTGTCTTAATGTGCATCCTCAGCCTAAAGCTGAGTGTCTCACAGACCTAGAATAGATGCCTTTGAGTTGTGGTGCTGGCAAGAGAACAAACCTGGAGAGGGTGAAAGAAACCAAGTTACTCCTTGGAAGCAAGGATTTTGAAGCTCCTTCTCACATACTTTGGGCATGTTGCCGGGAAGGACCAGTCCTTGGAGAAGGACATCATGTTTGGATTGGTGGAGGGACAGTGCAGGAGAGGGAGATTCTGGATCAGATGGATTGACCCAATAACTTGGTAATGGGGGTAGAAGTATTGGAGACAGTGAGATTGGATCAGCATAGGGCAGAGTTCAGAACGATTGTGCATTATGAGTTGCAGTTGACTTGATGGCATATAACAACTCACACAGACAAGCATTTTACTGAAAAGAGCAAGTAAGAACCTTCCTCACTGTACAACTAGCAGATTTGGTGTTGGTCCCCCACCCCCATGTTAGTGCCTTATGTTGTGGTCTCATCCCCTGTCTTGCCTTGCCCTTGCCAGCACCTTCACCCTTCTCCCCCTAAACCAACCCCTGTTAAGATTGGCCCAGGCCTCCAGTCATTTTAAATACAGAGGAGGAAGAAAAGAACAAGGTGGATGTCAGAAGAGACTGAATATTGCATTAGAGGCAAAAGAAAAGGGAAGAAATAAGGAAGTTAAAGAGATGAACAGAAGATTTCAAAGGGCAGCTTGGGAAGACAAAACAAAGTAATATAATTAAATGTGCAAAGGGTTAGAGTGAGAAAATCAAAAGGAATGAACCCACCTCAGCATTTCGCAAGCTGAAGGAACTGAAGAAAAAACTTCAAATCTTGAGTTGCAATATTTAAAAATGTTATCAGCAGAATATTGAATGATTGAGGAAGCATCAAAAGAAGATGGAAGGAGTATACAGAGTCACAGTATCAAAAAGAATTGACTGACACAGAAGAATCTCTGTGAGACGAAGACCTGGATGAGATGGATTGACACAGTGACTGTAGTAATAGGCACAAGTCTGTGTGAGACAGTGAGGTTGGCTCAGGATAGTTCAGAGTTCAGAGCTATTATTCAGAGAAGCACTATGAGTCGTAGTCATAACACAAGAACAAGAATGACCTAAGGTGGTTAAAATTTTTGCCTGTTAGGCTGGCTTTGGGCATGATCAACTATAAGGTAGGGACTGGGAGGGTGGGGTCTTGACTAGTTTGCAACCCACTGAAAGTCCTTCTTTTGTGTATTTCTTACTACCATGATTATTTACGTAAGAAAGTCAGCCAGATATAAATAAAGCTGTGCTCTGCATGCATCTCAATTTTGGAAAGTAAGAAGCTCTTTTAAGTACCTAATAGGTAATCTTGTGGCCTTGTGGCAAGAAACTTGTGATGCAATCCTGAAAACTTGCAGTTCAAGGCCACTAGCCGCTCCACGAGAGAAGGATGGGCAATCTCCTTCCGTGCGATTAACTGCCTCTGAAAACCCACCAGATGGTCAGCTATGGGTTGGTTCCAACTCTATGGTACACAACAATAGCGTTACAATCCCAGCTACTGCTCCAGTATAGGAGATGGACAAATATGGTTGAAAATGCCCTTATCTAGGGAAACTGCCCTTATTTAGGGAAGTCAGCCACCAGCACAGGTGGCCTTGTTGGAAGGTATGTGGGGAGATGGAAGCAGATGTGTAAGTTTCTTGTAGGGGATAAAGTGGGTTAATAAAGGGGCATTGCCAGAGTTTGAGGTGGTCCCACTATGGTTCTGAATCTCTTGCTTTTTTCTTTACAGCCACTGAAAGAAGAGGCCCAAGATGAACATGGAGGTGAGTTCTTTATGAAGATCTGTTTTCACAGTGTTCTCATTGTATATAATTTTGCTTTCTTTGTACAGGTATTCTCTCTCCCACAGAGCTTGAAACATCATCCAGACTTGAAAATATTTACCTTCTTGAGAAAGCACCATTCTGCCTCCCATAGTGGCTGCACCATTTTAAACTCCCACCAACAATGAATAAGGATTCCAGTTTCTCCACAACCTCGCCAGCATTTGTTGCATGCTGTTCTGTTAAACTTTGCTATTCTGACTGGGGTGAGATGATATCTCATAGTTGTTTTAATTTGCATCTCTTTTAGAGCTAGGAATTTTGAACATTTCTTCATGTGTTTGTTGGCCATCTGAATGTCTTCTTTGGTGAAGTGTCTATTCATATCCTGTGCCATTTTTTAATTGGGTTATTCACCTTTATCTTGTAGTGCTTGAGTATTTTATAAATTCTAGATATAAGTCCCTTATCTGACAAATACTTTTTCCCAGTCTGTGGCTTCCCTTTTTACCCTCTTGGAGAAGTTTTTGGATGTGCATAGGGATTTGATTCCTTGAAGGTCCCATTCATCTATTTTATCCTCTGCTGGTTGTAGATTTTTCAGGATGCTTGGAAGACTGTTTATGTTGTGGATTAGGACTTCTAGAGTTCTTCCAAGCTTTGCTTTAATGAAGTTTATAGTCCTTGGTTTTAGTCCTAGGTCCATAATCCACTTTGAGTTGGTTTTTGTGTCTGCAGTGAGGTGTGGATCTTGCTTGAGTTTTCTGCAGATAATTTTCCAATTTGTCAACACCATTTGTTAAAAAGGCTGTCATTTCCCCACTTAACTCATTTCATCTCCTTTTCAAAAATCAGTTGACCATAAGTAGATGGGCTGAATTCTGGGTTCTCAATTCTATTCCATTGATCTGTGTGTCTGTCATTGCACCAGTACTATGCTGTCTTGATCACCATGGCAGTGCAGTCGGATTTCAAATCAGAGTGAGATGCCTCCAACATTGTTACTATTTTGTAAAAATTTTATTTTATTAATTTTAATGAACATTTACAGAGATTTTGTATTTCCATTCATTCATTGTTGCGTTTTTCTCCCTGCCCACCTCTCCCCCCTATTTTGCTCTTCTCTTTGAAAAGTAAAATTCCTTCATTGGTATAGAATTGCCACCCCACCCCCCCAGTACACTCCACTATGCAGCCTTCATTCTGGACTCTTGTCATAACCATAATACCCAATCATATAATAATATTGCATGAGTTCCTTGCTTCTGTTTTTAAGGAGTGCTTTGCTTATTTGGGGCTTCTTTCCATTCCAAATGAAACTGGAGTTTGCCTTGTCCATTTCATTGATGAATGGAATTGGTATTTGCATTGGGATTGCATTGAACGTGTAAATTGCCTTTGAAATACCACCTGACCCAGCAGTTCCACTACTTGGAATATACCCCAAAGAAACCATAACTGCCACCCAAGCAGATATATGCACGCCCATGTTTATCACGGCTTTGTTCACAATAGCAAAAAGTTGGAAACAACCTAAGTGCCCATCAAAAAACGAATGGATAGAGAAGCTGTGGTATATTCACACAATGGAATACTACACTGCATTGAAAAACAAGGAGCTCATGAAATATTATTCAAAATGGATGATACTGGAGAACATTATGCTAAGTGAAATATCTCAGTCATAAAAGGACAAATACTGCATAGTGTCACTGTTGTAAAATAGGACTGACATAGGGATTCGCAGGGGAGACTGAGAAAATGGGATAAATTGGGGGGATGAGGGGAATTGTATACCAATGAAGGAATTTTTTTTCTTTTTCTTTTCAAAGAGAGGAGCGAACTGGTGGGGAGCGGTGGGCAGGGAGAAAAGTGCATCAATGAATGAATGGAAATCCAAAATCTCTGTAAATGTTTATTAACATGAATAAAAATTTAAAAAAGAAGGTGGGATAAATTATGTATGCAACATTGAAACAGATGAAAGAACTGTTTAAAAGGTATATATGATTAGGTATTTTTGTCATGACATGAGTCCAGAACAAAGGCTGCATAGTGAAATGGACTTGGGCAGAGGGATTGTATAACAATGAAAGAATTTTTCTTTTACTTTTCAAAGAGAAGAATGAACTGGAGGGGAGGGGTGGGCAGGGAGAAAATTGCAACAATGAATGAATGGAAATAAAAAATATTTGTAAATTTTCATTAAAATTAATAATGATAATAAATTTAAAAAAAAATGAAATATTTTCCTTCAAGTTGCTACTGCCTTTGTTGCTCTGGTGGTATGAGAGGAACTCGTCTGCTGCAAGTTCTTATCTATGAAATTGAATTAGATTGGAACTCACCCACTGTAGTTAATTGTGAAACAACACTGGGACTGGAGTGGGGTGTGAGCTGGAAACTTTGCCTGGTCTTATACTGGAGTCACTTCACTCTGCTTACGATGACTTTTCTCTGAATGTCTCATTAGCATCTCTCACTTTCACTTGTAAGATTAACTTACTGGTCCCTTTGCTTTTTTCCTGACATATCAACCCTTCTTCTTTTTACTCTCTTTCTTGTCCACCCTGTACTTCAATTGCCATTGTGCAGATGGTCTCAACTTTGTGTCCCTTCCTGTTGGTGCACCATGGCACATCCACAGGGTTTGGACAAAAGGCACAGGTTCATCCATGCTACACCTTGCAAAGGTCTCAAACCTTCATCTGGGCTTTCTGCTACCAGGCCCCAATAGAACCCTAGGCAGCCCTCTTTCTAGTTGTCTTCTGCAAGAGTTTTAAGTCATCACTCTTTCCAAGTTCTGCACTATTCTTGTCTCCCTCTCTCTTAGCTCTGGAACACTTCTTGCTTTATGTAAAAAAAAAGTTGGGGACAAATTAATATCTCCTTTGATTCCTATCTTCTCATTGATCTGGTCCCTCTAGTCACTGTGGAAGAGATGTTCATCTGTTCAAGCACTCTGGGCTGAAAGTACAGGCACATCCAACTCAAATGTGGCTTTTGTTGGAGAGGATGAGCTTCAGGGCTCCAGCAGCTCAATGATTGTATCAAGGACCCTAGATTTCTTTATCTCTCTGCTTTTCATTCATATGTTGGCCACATTCTAGGGGCAGTATGCGTTGTGGTTTCCAAGTGACTCATACTTCATTGTTCACATTTAACAGGAGAACACTCTCCCAGAAGAATGGGAGACTTCACTTCTTGATTATCCACAAAATGCTTTATTCTCCATTGCAACTACATGGTCATTCCTGGACTTGGTACTTTGTCAATCAAGCGAGATTTATCTGACCATAGACTAAACAGCTTCTCTGAGGTGCCTGGGCTAGACATGGAAGCAAGAAGAGGAAATAAATGATGGGGAAGTAGAAGGTGTACCCTTCTTTCTGTTCCATTCTGGAGTGCAAATATTTCTGCCTGCTTAGACCTTGCTCTGCCTCCTTAATTATCAGTAGCTTCTGCATTGTTAAATTTATATCTGCTATTTCTCAGCAATATTTTAAAATACTTTAAATTTTGCCTTTTTTTTCCGAACAAAACACTTCCCTCTTTGGTATTACTGGTACTCTAGGGACACTAGTTAAAGCACTCAGCTGCCAACCAAAAGACTGATGGTTCAAACCTACCACCTCCTCTGCAGGAGAATGATAAAACTGTCTGCTTTGGTGCAGTTACAGCCTTAAAGACCCTCTGGACATTTCCTCTTTGTTATACATGGCCACTATGAGTTGAATTCATCTTGATGGCAATAGTTTGGTTTTGGGTTTTTGGTTGTTTGTTTTTTCTTTTTAACATTACCCTATATTCTCCTCTTTAGTAGATTGTTAAGTGTCATTGTACAGCAGAAATGAGTTTAACAATGTAGTTAAAGATAATTAAGGAGACAAAGCAAGATCTGAGAAGGCCGTGACCCTCTGAGCAACAGATCTAAATACTATCCTGCCCTGTGCCTACCTCACAATCTCTGATACACTCAGCCCATTTCTGCAGTCACTGTGTCAATCCACCTGATTGAGACCATTCCTCCTTTTTGCCATCCCTCTACCTTCCCTAGCATGGTGTCCCTTTCCACTGACTACCTCCCCTAGCACCATGCCCAAAGTATGTGAGACACAGATTTATCATTTCTGCCTCCAACAATCACTCTGGCTGCATCTTCTCCAAGACATATCTATTTATTCTTTTGGCAGTTCATGAGATATTCAGTACTCTTCTGCAACACCACAATTCAAAGGCATCATTTCTTTGGTCATCCTTATGCATTGTCTAGCTCTCAGCAGCATAGCAAGAGATTGAAAAAAACACATAGTCTGTATCAGACATGCCTTGGTCCTCAAACTAATAACATCATTGCACCTCAATTATTTGGAAAGGTCCCTGACTGCAGACTTTCCCAGTGCAATACGCCTCCTGATTTCTTGACCGCTGGCACTGAGTGGATCCAAAAGAGATGAAGTTGTTCACGGTCTTAATCCTTTCTCCATTCATCATGATGTTGCCTGTTGGTCCAGTGGTGAGAATTTTTGTCTTCCTGATGTTGATATGTAATCCATATTGAAGGCTGCAGTGTTTGATCTTCTGCAACAGGTGTTTTAAGTCCTCCTCACTTTAAGCAAGAAAGGTTGAGTCATCTGTATAATAAAGATTATTGATGAGTCTTCCTTCAATCTTGAATCCACATTCTTGTTCAGAGTCCAGATTCTTGAATAATATGCTCAGCATACAAATTGAATAGGTATGAAGAAAGGGGGGAGGAGATGGGACTGCTGGCTGAGGCCTGGAACCGCACTCCGGGACTTTGGCTGTTTTGCTGCATATCATGGCATTTCTGATATGCGCATGAGAAAGGTTTTTGGGGCAGTGTTTGATGTGTATTGCTGCTCTTTTCCTCTCAAGGTGTCCTTGAGCCTTTGTCTAGGGTGGAAGTCTGCTCAAAGACGTTGCCTTTAAAACCCTGCAGGGGGAGGTATGGGACTGCTGGCTAGGGTCTGGAACCCCACTCTGGAATTTGGTTGTTCTACTGCATCTGATGGCAGTTCCTGATGAGAAAGGTTTTGGGGCCTGTGGCCCTCAGGCCAAATTTGTTAATTTTCTAGTGAATATTCCTTAAATGAAACAGCAATCTTTTGTCTATTTGCTGAACCGAACAACTTGGTGTTGCTGTTATTCTGCATACTGTTCCATAATCTTGTCAAATGCCATAATGGTTACCCATTATATACAATGTTTGGATGAGCTTCCAGATTGATCTATGCTGGGAAGCAGGAGTGCCATTCACTTCCTAAATTAGATGCATGTGGAGACTCTACAGACTCTCTAAACTCTATAAATGTGCAGAAATTATGTTAGTTATAGAGCAGAGTTCTGTACAGAAAGGATGTTAGTTATAGAACAGAGTTCAGGTCTTTTGTACAAAACTTTCTCTCAGTTGTATTCGACTTGATGACACTTAAACACTGCTAAATGAAACTAGTGCTGTTTATATCTGGAAGAACACTCTTCCACTTTGTAAATCACTTTTGGTAATGTGCAGTATGAAGTAAGCTGTGTTGCTGTGATCCTGAACCTTGTACCATTCGGGTATCAAATACCAGAATGGCTTCCCAATGTGGACAGTGTTTGGTGGAGCACCCAAATGTAAAACAGGTTTGGAAGCAAGAGTGGCTTTCCCTTCCTAAACCACATGCCTCTGGAAACTCTATGAATTTGGAATTGATGATTGTTATGGGAAGACATTAGGTCTTATGTTCACAGAGTCTCTCTGAGTTGCACTTGACTTGACGGCAATCAACAACAACAACAACATGGAGAAAAGATGCAACTCTGACACACACCTTTTGAAATTTTAAACAAAACCAATGACTAGGGATGATAGAAGGAGAATTGATGCCTTTGAGCTGTGATGCTGGGGAAGTGTATTGCCTGCAACTCATAGCAACCCTATGTACAACAGCCCTAAACCCTGCTCTGTCCTGTGCCAGTCTCACTGTCTCCGACACACCCACCCGCATTACTCCAGTCACTGAATCAATCCACCTCATAGAGGGTTTTCCTCTCCTGCACTGTCCCTCCACCTTCCCATGCATGAAATCTCTCTCCAAGGACTGGTCCCTCCTTGCAACATGTCCAAAGTATGTCAGAAGAAGCTTCAGACTCCTTGCCTCTAAAGAGCAGCCTTGTTTAACCCTCTCCAAGAAGAACCTGTTAATTTTCTTAGCAGTCCATGGTATATTCAATACTCTTCTCCAGCACCTCAGCTCAAAGGTATCAATTCTACTTCTATCCTCCCTAGTCATTATCTAGTTCTCTGATGCATAGCAAGTGATTGCAAAGACCATGGCCTGTATCAGGCACACCTTAGTCTCCAGAGACTAAGACACCATTAGACTAAGACACTTAGACACCATTACTGTAGGTGTACCATAATTATTTAACCAACCTACTCTTTTAACTCTTAGGCATTTCTAATGTAGCAGTAAGGTCATTTCACTCATACAGCTGTATAGGATATATTTTTAGAAACAGATTTACAGAGGTAAAGATGACTATTGGCAGTTTAAATTGTTAGGTTTCTGGATTTTTCTTGCAAAACATCTGTGACTATTTGCGCTTTCTACAGCACTATTTCTATAGCTTTACCAGGAGTATGTACAGAGTTCTAATAATATGGCCTACCAGTTAAATATATTTCAGTATAAAACCCTTCACAAAGGACAAGGAAGGATATTATACAGTATTTGAAGGCTTAATAGAACAAGAGGACATAAACATAATTCATTTCTATCCACCAAATGATAGACCTACAAAACAAATGTTAACAGAGCTAAAAAAAGAAATACAAAATACCATTATAGTAGTGGGAGATTTCAATACAAGGCTCTGGGTTCTATTGGGCTGGCTAGATGCCTCTTGCTGGGAACCAATGAGAACCTGAAGTATGGGTGGACCTGTGACCTTTGAAAATCCGTTTGGCTTCAGAGGTGCTCTCTTTCTCTGTTAGTATAGAAAGGCTCTGGGTCCTATTGGGCTGTATGGACACCACTTGCTGGGAACTAATGAGCAACTTAAGCATCAGCATACCTGCTGCCTTTGAAAAGTTGTGTGGTTTCAGAGGTGTGCTCTTTCTCTGTTGGTATTTAACGTTCCTGGGTCCTAATGGGCTGGCTATATGCCTCTTACTGGGAACCAGTGAGAACCTGAAGCATGGGCAGACCTGTGGCCTTTGAAAATTCATGTGGCTTCAGAGGTGTGCTCTTTCTCTGTTGATATGGAAAGTCCCTGGGTTCTATTGGGCTGGCTGGATGCTTCTTGCTGGGAACCAATGAGAACCGGCATCATGGGCTGGCCTGCGACCTTTGAAAATTCATTTGGGCCCAAGGGTCTGAGGCTTTTGGGCCTGGTTTTAATTGTTTTTGGTCAAACGTTCTTCTAAGTGGCATAGCACTGGTCTGTCAGTTTGTTGTACAGAAGTAACTCATGGTTGCTGTGGTGCTGAATATTGTGACACTGATATGCAATAATGGTTACCAATGGTGGACAGTGGTTGGTGGAGCTCTCTAATTAAACAAGCTTGGAAGCAGGAGTGGCATCTACTTCCAAAATAGCTTGCTTCTGGAAACTTTATTAATTTGGAGAAACCATGAATATTATGTAGTTGTTCAGGTCTTTTGTTCATAGGGTTGCTATGAGTTGTTTAGGACTTGGCAGAACTTAACAACAGCAACTCTCAAGAAAAGACTACAGAAAGAAACTCCACAAAGATGCTGAAGAATTAAACCGCACACACAACCTACTCAATCTCATAGATATACACAAGCTAATGCACTCCCCTCACAAAGATCAGTATACACTCTTCTCCAGCATGAAAGGGACATTTTTGAGAATAGAGCATATTTATGTAACAAAATAAGCATCAATAAATTAAAAAAATCCTAGAAATAATACAAAAAATTTTCTCAGACCATGAAGCTACAAAATTAGAAATCAATAACAAGAGGATAAAAGAGAAAAAACTATATATTTGGAAGCCGAATAACACCATGCTTGAACATGAGTGGGTAATAGAGGAAATAAAAAAGTAAATTAAAAAATGTCTTGAAACAAATGACAATGACAACACAACTTACCAAAAGTTCTGAGGAACAACCAAAACAGTAATCAGAGGTGAATTTATACCAATAAGCAAACACATCAAAAGGGAAGGAAATATGATAATTAATTCTATAACCCAGCATCTAAAAATAATTGAAAAATGACAGTAAGAAAACCCATCAGCCTGTATAAAAAATAAAATTCTGAGATTCCAAGATGGCCGCAGTGGAGAGTGCAGTGTAAAGAGCCAGAGTAGGAGCAAGTTGCATAGACAGGCCACTAGAGAGACCTTCACACTGCACGGTGACCAACTGACATGGTGTGATGTGGACAGTAGGAATTTGAATCCGAACTTTTGCTGGAACAATTAGCTTCAGGGGATGCAGGAACATAGAGCAGTGCCTCAGGCCACACTGCAGAACCAGCCAAAGCCAGAAGCCACCAGCTGAGCTGCTGTGTGACCCATTCAACAGGAGAAAGGTTAGCGGGAAATTGCCTGAGTTCTCTTAAGCCCTACTAAGACCGTGTGGATCTCTTGGAATTTGACTGAATTTTCTTGTGCCCCCACTGAATGCCCACAATCAGGCAGGCCAGTAGGAATTTGACTGAGTTTTCCTGGGCACTGCCAGTTGCCTGGGAGAGCACCCAAAAGCAAGCCTGCTGGTGGGAATTTGGCTGAGTTCTCATGGGCCACTCCAACTGTCCAGGAATGGGCGGGCCTGTGGGAATTTATCTGAGTTTTCTTGGGCACCATCAACTGCCTGGGTGAGCGCCCAAGACTGAGTGGGCTAGTGGGAATTTCACTGAACTTTTGTGGACACCACAGACCAGCCAGAGGCAAGTGGGTTGGTGGGAGTTTGACTGAGTTTTCTCTGGTCCCTCTGGACCCAGGGCTGTGCTGGGGGAGGAGCCGCTGTGCGAGGGCACCTGACTTAGGGCTGCTGGGCATGGTGTGAGAGCCACTGGGTGAGAGACTGGCAGCTGGAATTTGAGTAGGGACACCACTTCATGAGCACACCCAGGCAGCTGAGGTCTGAGTGAGATCCTGCAAGTGGTTGACCAGCTCCTGTGGTCGCCTTGCCAACCCTTACCTGCCCCACTCCTATTTAGGTCCACATATGTGTCTAAACATCCAGTCAATCAACTTGCATTTAATCTAAAGCACCTTGATCTGAATTACCTACAAGAGGCTGCTCTTTTAGGCTCTTACAGGCTCTGAACCGAATTTTCTCTTGAGTCAGAAGTTCAGAGAAAAACACAGGTGGGGTAGCTGCCCAATTGATTTCTAGAAAATTGTCTTCAGATCAAGAACATATCAATGTCTCGAAGAAAGCAAGCTATCCACACACTACACAAGCACAAAGCAAGATATCACCCCTAAAAGGTGACACAATATCAATGGATTTTCTGAGACCAGAAAGTCTGATGTATCTTGCTGACACAGAATTTAAAAGAACAATGATTGAATATTTTCAGTGGTTAAAAGACAAACTTGAGGAATTGCACAATACTGCAAGCATCTGTAGGACCTCAGAAAAACAATCCAGAACAATGCATATAAAACAAATGAGGCATTGGTGGCACTGGAAAAACAAGAAACCACAATCCAAAATATGAGGTCCAATGTTTCAGATGCTGTCAAAATGATGGAGGACACATAGGCAGAGTTGAAGAGGTGGAACACAGAACCAGTGAAATAGAAGATAAAATTGTCACCACTGATCTGCTAGAGCAAAAAGCAGAATCAAAAAAGGAAGGAAAGAGAAGAAAACTTAAGAGTAATGTAGGACACCATCAAGAGAGATAACATGTGCATCATTGGAATTCCAGAATATGAAAAAGCAAGTAAAGGCACAGAAAAAGTTGTGAAAAATTACTAGAGGAAAACTTCCCAGGCATAATGAAGAATGAGAGAATATATATTCAAGAAGCTGAGCAAACAACATATAGAATAGACCCCAAAAGGAAACCACCAAGGCATATCATAGTTAATGTCAGAACCAAAGCTAAGGAGAAAATCGTGAAAACAGCAAGGGAGAAACAAAGAGTAACCTGTAAGGAAGAGCAGAAAACATTAAGTGCTGATTCCTCAGCAGAAACCATGCAAGCAAGAAGAGAGTGGAAGGACATATATCAAACACTCAAAGAACACAATTGTCGACCACAAATACTGTACCCCCAAAAAATGATCCATTAAATATGAAGAAGAGATCAAGATATTCCCAGAAAAAGAGAACCTAAGAGAGTTTGTAAAAACAAGACCAGCATTGCAGGAAAATCTCTTAACAGAGGTACCACAGAGAGCAACATGGACCAAAGTAACTAGCAACACCACCAAAAAGAACTAAAAAAAATGATAGCAATGAAACCCTGCCTTTCAGTAATCACATTGAAGTGAATGGTTTGAATGAACCACTGAAGAGAAGAGTAGCAGATTGGATAAAAAACCAATATACATCAATATACTTTCTTCAAGAGACACACCTGAAAAATGAAGATAAACAAAGACTAAAAATCAAAGGATAGGGAAAAATATACCAAGCAAATGGCGAACAGAAAAAAGCAGGAGTTAATATCTGATAAAATAAATTTGAATGCAAAAACTATCACAAAGGACAAGGAAGGTCACTACATAATGCTTAAAGGGTTAATAGAACAAGAGGACATAACAATAATAAATATCTACGCACCAAATGAAAGACCTGCAAAATAAATAAAACAGACATTAACAAAACTGTAAAAGGAAATAGACAATGCTACTATAGTAATTGAATAATATCAATGCAGAGAGAGAGATCAGCTGGCCCAGTGGACAGAAAGTGACGCTACCAAGCCAAAGGTGGGTGACTTTTAATCTACGGCCCTCAGGCCTGTCTTTCATTGTTTTTGTTCAGACATTCCTCTAGGTCGTATAGCCCTGGTGTACAAGTTGCCGTACCGTGGTCACTTGTGGTTGCTGTGAGGCTGAACACTGTGACACTGATGTGTCAAATGTGTTAATGGTTGGCTACCTAATGTGGACAGAAAGTGGGGTGGAGCTCCCCGATTAAAACTTGGAAGGAGGAGTGGCATCTACTTCCATCATAGCTTGCCTCCACAAATACTATGAACCTGGAGAGAGGATGAAAGGCACCCAAGCGTCCAGGACTCTCCTTCATAGGGTTGCTATGAGTTGCCTGCAACTCAATGGCACTTAACAACAACAACTATAGTAGCTGAAGACTCCAGTCACCACTATCAAGAAAAGATAGAAAGAAAACTCAACAAAGATGCTCAAGAATTAAACCACACAATAAACCAACTCCACCTCATAGATATTTATAGGCCAAAAGCACAGTATAACTTCTTTTCCAGTGTGCGTGGAACATTCTCCAGATTAGATTGCATTTTAGGTAACAAGGCAAGCGCTAATAAATTAAAAAAAAACACATAGAAATACTACAAAGCATCTTCTCAGACCACAACGCTACAAAATTAGAAATTAATAACAAGAGGATAAAGGAGACAAAACTATACATTTGGAAGCTGAACAACACCTTGCTTGAACATGAGTGGGGACTAGGAGAAATAAAAAAATGAAATTAAAAAGTTTTTTGAGGCTGAGGACTTGGCAGCTTAATATCTGGGAACAGCCAGATGGGAGAACTCTGCCACCAGACGGGGCTCTGCCGCGAGAGGGGCCGGGAAGAGACCTGGGAAGAGCAACAGCCAGCCACCCACCACGGAACTCCAGAGGAGCGAAGACCGTGAGACCCCAGAGGAGCGAAGACTACCAGACACTGTGTGACCCCCCTGCAGCCCACACATGTGTGACCCCCAGTGCACAGGGTGCTGCTACATAAACCCCCCAGCAGCTCCCAAGCCCCACCCCCACCTCTTGGTGATAGTGTCCAACCCCTGCGCTCCTTGTCCCCTATTCCCTTGCTTTCCTCCCCTTCCCCCGCCCCCCCTTGCAGCTCCACAACCACGCACCTCAGCCCCCACCACAGCCCTGTGACCTCAGGGCACCACTTTGGATCCAGCCATCACCCGGAGCTATCAGCCAAGCTGTTGTGGAACTAACCTGGTACGAGAAAGGCTGGTAGTCTTATCTGTAGGATCTTAACTGTTACCAATTCTACATAAATTATTTCAGAAAATAGAAGAAGATGGAACCCTTCCACATTCGTTCTATGAAGCAAACATATCTTTGATACCAAAGCCAGGAAAAGACACCACCAAAATAGAAAACTATAGGCCAATATCTCTCATGGACATTGATGAAAAATCCTGAATAAAATACTGGCAAATAGAATCCAGAGATACATAAAAAAAAAAAAAGAATTCACCATGACCAAGTGGGATTCATAACAGGTATGCAAGGATGGTTCAACATAAGGAAAACAATTAATGTAATTCATCACATTAACAAG